>NC_134572.1:107284008-107419008 GCF_050947875.1 Dermacentor variabilis
GATAGATGTTAAATGGAAACGTGATGCGATTCGCTGTTGTTCCGACTTGTTTCTTTCTTTTTTTTTGGTATTGAAACTTTTGCTAGGCATACAGTTTCTATCGGATATATAGGCGTGCTTTGTGTACTTGCCGATTTCATTATAGTGGTAATACTATACTCCTTAAAGTGGCGAATAAAGATGTAATAAAACCTTTGTTAATTCATCCGTTGGTGCAGTTACATGAGCTCGGAGGACATCGCTGTATTTCATTTACCAGCGACCAATACTTTATTGTAATCTTCGTGTTGTGGTATCTAATTCTCGCCTAAATATTCCCCGAAATTAACTTGTATAGACATTGCTATAGGGGAGAACTACATCTGTTAGTAAGGAATGTCTACCCTACGTAGGCGTTACGCGTCATTCGGGATGAATTATTTCAGTCACTACGGTGTACACCTTTTGGTGTCGTCTGGTACAAACTTCCTTAGTTCATGAGACTTGCGACGAATACACAACGAATTTGCAAAGCAATGATAACAAGAAGAATCCCGCCCACATGAACCACTTATTGGCTTCGCAAAACTTGAATTTTTAACCACATCGGGTTTATTAACGTATATCTTTGAAACTTGCGAGTTGAAAAACATTGTTATTTAAGGAACATATATATCATGACCTTGATTCACGGCTGTAGCTCCTCTGTTTGCTTGAGTTTTATTTTCACTTATTTACTTTATTTCTACATTTCAACTACAGCAAACAAGTAATTACCCCTATGCTTTCCTTGTTGTCATAGCCCGCTCGCTTTACGTGGTTGGGACTTACGAAAAGGGCCCCTCGGTTTCCTTTATAATAAATTATAGGATGAAAATTTAATGTGAAAAGCGTACTTTTGAGTCACCGGATCTCCGCTAGATCATGCTCGCTGCTTGATTAGGGCAATATCTTGAGAAATCGAGCCGTTTATTTGGACTTGCTTTAATAGGGCGATTCCTTTCTCATCTGGGTTCATAGGCAGCTTGAACTAGACTCAAATGCTAATTTAATTTTATGGTTAGATTTCTACTAAATACCTTGAACTGATTAATTGGAGATTTTTATAACGAAATCTGATTTATGAGTTGCGTAGTGAATTTATAAAAATAATGAAACCGTTGAATTATACACATGAGATGCACATCGTGATCTTTGAATTTCAGACAGTTGACTTTTCTGCTAAGTGAGTGGAAAATCAAGCTTATCAGGTTTCTTCAAAGTCAAGGGAGCGACTCATATGCGGAGGCAAAGACACTGGTTAATGTTCTCAGGGAACAGAGAGCTTCTTTGTTTAATAAGAGTCGCGCCAGCTGCGCTATAAAAGCGATCACGTCACATTGGATTTTCTCTCCCCTGACCTGAAGTACAACGTACATTGATGGGTTACGTCCGAATAGTGTTACTTCAGGCGCCATTTGAATTGTACGATTGAGGTCCTGTCGTTCCTGCCTTTGCTATTGAACCAGGGGACCGCCGACGCCTCCGTATTTTGCTCATCTGACCTCAAACGAATAACGCGACCAAAAAAAAAATTTATCGCGATTAAATCATTTATCCCATTAGTCGGAGGGTTAGCCTATCAATCACCCCACCATATTTTACGTCATTAAAGAAGTCGGAGGCCATGAAAGAAACTACGGGAAATGTAACAATCTCCTGAGTTAAACACGCCAGGGATTCAGAAAGAGAAACAGAGGAGCTTGTTTTGTCGGATTGCGCGAATGACCTCGCCCGTTCCTCCGTGAGATGTAATGAGTAATGACTCCAACTTTATATCGCTACACGCACGCTCGATGCCCCAGGTTGGTACATCATGGCGTGTTACCGCGACAAATTCAATTCGAGACAATTCGTCCGTGCGGATGACCACGTTTTTCTTTACGGCCACGGCAGGAGTTGAGCAAGTGTGGTTTTGGCAGCCGATGTGCCTCAATGTCTAAATAATTAATGACGGAGTGGTTGGCAGTCATGGTTAGGCCCTGTTTAGGGCCAGAACTTTGACTACAGTTAGCGCTAAGCTAGTTACAGGTGTCAGACATAAACATCTGCTTTTGTGACGCGCAGAGCTGCGGCTGATTAGCAGCTTAAAACGCGCGTTACTATCCCCACACTGTGCCGCACATGGGCAGAACGGCATAAACGTTTAGGAGCAAGAAGAACCGCCGTTGTTAATCTGGGTTCGTGAAGCAGCTCGCTTATTAAAATTCCGAAACGCTATTGCGAAGAGGACTGGGCTCCATGCACATGGCTTCTTCGTGGAACGGTGACGGTTCATGTTTGCATATCCGCTTCTTCACTGACATATCTACGTCAGTTGCCATCGTCACAGGAATGCATTCAACTGAACGTTTATGTCAATCAACATTATTTAATTTGTGTTGTCTGCGCTATTAACGTAAGAAAAGCACGATCGCAATGTCACCAGTGCCTTTCAGACTAGGAATGCTCGTCACACTTTCGTCGTTGTGTTCAGAGAAGTGGCTTCGGCGTTGTGACTTAGTGACATTGGATTCACTATAGAGAAGCCGTTTACATTTCGATTTAGTGAATGTACAGAATAACCAAGCTTTACCCAATATCAGACGGAACCTTTAATGAATTCAGGTGAGCAGTAGAGGATACAATAATGGCATAAAAAGAAAACACAAAGCGCTTTCGGAGCGAAAGTTAAAGATTACTGCAGATGGCTACATATCCTACGAGCCCTCGCCGAAGGCTCTAGACTTCCGTCATGGCATCCACTATATATGACGCCACTGCTCTTTTTATGACTGCCTGTAAATAAAATGCTGCTCCCAGATGGCACGACATTTGAAGCCCTTGTTCCAAGCAAGGACAAATGGACTGTCATCAGCGCCTAACGACGTCGTTTAGCGATATAAAGGGCGTTCCCGCGAAAATGCCCTCACAGTAGACCGTGACCTTGCTTTTATTTTTTTCTATCGCCGCACCAACCAAAAACTCCGCTAAAAGCATGGGACGTTCTTGATGTGATGCCTTATTAAGGTTAACAATCGTCGTGTCTCTCCACGTAACCCTCACAAGCATAAGTGGCGCACAAAACAAATAACAAGAGTCTCGAAAGTGTGGTATAGCATCCGACATTCTCGTCAAGGCAGGGTCTCCGTTTCATAAATGTCTTTAGGTAGCGTCGGAATAGCGAAAAAAAAAGGAAGTGCCTGTGTTTATGACTGAACATTACAGGAACGCACGCCCACTCTAGCATGAAGTTTTCGATGGGGTTGTTTTCTCACACTGGATATTTCTTGGCGAACCAAAGGGTTCATTTAAAATGGTGGGCATATGCATAACTAAAAAAATCAACATGCTTTGGCTCTGAGCGGCTTCCGTCATAGTTCACGAAGCAACTCAGATGTCAAATCATAATTGTTATTATATGCACTAGTAACATTGGCGCAATTTTAAGAGAAATTACATAGTTTTGCATATTTTGGTGTAAATACCTTACAAACTACAGTTTCGCTACGAAAGCAGACGGTGCGAAGAGTCACTTTGTCTTTTCTCAACGCTGCGCGCAGTACGAAACCTATGGTCTGGAATGCACGAGCTCTGACCGGCTTCCCTGTTTTTCCAAAAATAATATTGTCTCGCTATCTCCCAGAACGTAGCGCTTGTTAGCCTCAATAGGTCACGCATTACAGAGGTTGAGAACCTTTAACAAGGAAAGGCTCATGAATCTGTGACGTGATCCACGTTATTTTTCCCTATTACACACCTCTGCACGAAATAAGATTATTCCGTCCGAACACAAGCCGTCGCCCAGCCGGTGGCAGCAATACTGCCTACCCGACTCCCCCAATTGTCGCCCTGCAAACGGTCCTACAGGTAAATGTACCATGTGATTCAATGTGTGCAATGCAAAACATTCCAGACGGATGAGCATGACGGCATGACGACGAGTGCACGACGACGACGCGGTGACTAAGGTGTATTTACGACGAAAGAACGACATAGATGGAACGACCAGTATGCTATGACGATAACGGCATGACGACATTGACATAGCGATTCTGAAATGACGGCGATAGTGTAACGACGGCAACGTTACGACGACGGTATGAGGGCAATGGGATGACGATTAATGCATGAAGATGGCTGTCCGACGATGACGCAATGACCACGATGGAATGACAACTAGTAGGCTAAGCTATTAGACAACTTGGGACACTGGGTAGGCCTGAAAGGCCTGAAGACAATGTCATCGCGGAAGTCGGATGATCAGGCCGGGATGACGACGACGGAGCAACCACGACGGTATCGGACCGACAGTATGTCAGCGAATGCATAATGAAAGTGCGACGAGGTTGGTGTGACGACGACGGCATGACGAGAGTCGGCTGGCGAGGCTTAAATGACAACGATAGAACGATCATGCCGGAATCATGACCAGAACTATATGCTTAGGGGCCCGAGCCAGTAGACGATAGATAGATAGATAGATAGATAGATAGATAGATAGATAGATAGATAGATAGATAGATAGATAGATAGATAGATAGATAGATAGATAGATAGATAGATAGATAGATAGATAGATAGATAGATAGATAGATAGATAGATAGATAGATAGATAGATAGATAGATATGCTGAAACCACTAGAAGTAGGCAAAGAATGTTCAGCACATTAATACTAGGACCAAAATGTCAAACATGCTAAATATACAGCAACAGACAAAACTTATCCGAAGCTTCAACGCTGCCACGACAGCTGCCGACCTCAAGTAGAGGCACTCTAAAATATCGAATGCACAAGCGAAAGAAACAATGGACACCGTCCGTGTTCACGGGCACTTCTCCAGTGTTACCTTTATTTTATTTTTTATTTTTTGGACACCGTGCTACTGGGCATGGTCCGCCAACCATGCTCGCGTTCACTTTTGTGATTCGTAGCAAACGCGGTCCTCCATCTTTCTTTTATTTCTCAATGTAGTTCGGCAAGCGTAACAGTGCGCTTTGTAGTCTCGTCTCCAAGAATTCGCGGCAAACAGGTTTAGAGATACCAACGTAGGTGACTTGCTCGGTCTCATTCGCCAGGATTTTTGCCTTTCATCGCTCAAGGCCTCGTTCCGGTTTCTGCGTTGCCGTATCCCTTCCTTCCCTAACCTGCCTTATATATTTTTTAAATATTTTCTTTGCCTGGACTTCTTGGTCATCTCTCCGTATTATGCATCTATTGAGGAGTATTTTTCACGCTTCTTACTCGGACGCGTCAAAAAGAAGGGGAATAGACACGTTGGCTGAACAATAAAATGTTAAATTTTCATGCTACTTTTCATCTTCGTTCTCCTCTTACCCCTCCTAGTCACCCCTTTCACCATCTTTTTTTTTTTTTTACTTTAGCGTCAACAAGGCACTGGGAAGTATTCCCTGTTCGCAGCGTTTTGTCGCTGCCATGATTTTTATTGACTGAGTGATTGATTTCTAGTTTCCTGCCAACTCAGCTAGCTGACTGCTCTTCTGAGCACTGCCCTGAATGCCTAGATTACATGAGAGTTCAGCCGGCAGGGCGTGAATGGCTGCATCGATGGCTGTCTCGCCGAGTAAACTCGTCCAATCTCAGAGACTAATTAATAAAGAAGTGATGACTTTAAATAATAAAGAAGTGATAACAGCCCATAATATGATGCCCATACAAAGTTCCACACATCAAGGAAATTAGAACAACTTGTTTAGTAAGTTTGCAAAAAAATACATTTAAATGTTATTTCATTTATAATCTGGTTAGGGCTGTCAGTAGTTAAACAAAATTGCTTTGTTGAGTGATCCTCAACTGAAAACTTCGCTTTATTTACTTAAGGACCCTCCAGGGGGTATTACATGAGGGGTGGATTTTAAAAACTGGCTAAAAATGTTAAGCGCATGATACTAACGCGACAGGCAGTATGTTGCATTTTGAAAAAAGAAATGTTTACGGGCAGGTCATAGCGACATTGCTGTGGGAAAGGGTGTCTCTATCTGATGCTGCACATAGTAATAACGAGGCGGAGAACGCAGCAGTACGGGTGTATGTCTAGGGCGATATGCAGGGTATGGGCCAGTTCGATGACTGGTGGAGGAATAAAACTTGGACGGTCATGGGTGCTGTAACAAAACTTATCGAACACGGCTAGAGATGCAATTTGGCGACGATGGGCAAAAGTGGACGGGGTTCATTCAGTTTTTCAGGTCGATACGCTGGAGTGCTGCGAATAAGACAAATGAGTAAACCGGGCAGCACTATTCTATAGGGCTTCAAGGGTACTTATGAGACATACTTGATATGGACTCCAAATGACACTGGCAAATTCAAGCTCAGGCTTCTTAATGCATTTGTAAGCCAGTAACTTTAAGTGATGAGGTGCATGACGTAAATGACGTCTCAGAACGTCGAATGTCTTGTCTGCAGACGCAACTATGTCAGTGACATGCGAACACCAGGTTAAATCACGTGGCAAGGTGACTACAAAGTATTTAAACAATTCGATCGACTGCTTCCACACTGACGTTACCGACTATGCATGGCAAACATAAGCGGTCACGACTAAGAGGAAACGATATTCATTTACATTGAATAAGGTTGACTCTCATGAGCCAATGGCCACACCATTCTTGAACAGATTTAGGATCATTTTGAAGGACTTGTCGCTGAGAAGCATTAGTGATAGTGCGACAAATGACGCAGTCGTATGCAAACATACGAATCTGACGTGACACTTGTCATGTGAGATGAAAACTATCTTCAGCCTATCAAAAATACTGCCATTAGCTACGCGTTAAGTTTCCCATGCTTAAATCAGAATTTCGAGACATGAAGCCGGCGCGGCATATACGACACATTGGCCAATTTAGGGTAAATGTGTTTTGTAACGCGGGCCGATTTTGTAGGTAGTGAAATGTCACACCACTCACGCATATCAAAGCGTGAACCAATAGAGCAAACGAGTAACTCTACCCAGCAGCATATCTCGGCGAGTCTACCGAGCAGCTATAGCTTAAATCTCAGAATGATTGTAATTTCTGATTTATTCTTAATTGTAGCATCCTGACAGTGCTGCCTTGCTTTGTCGTAACGCATGCTTTGAAATGTAACCTTAGGCTAGTCAGAACGTTAGCTACAGCTTTTAGCTGATGGTGCCTACCGGAGCATTTGTATTTTTGGAAATGTATGTATGTATGTATGTATGTATGTATGTATGTATGTATGTATGTATGTATGTATGTATGTATGTATGTATGTATGTATGTATGTATGTATGTATGTATGTATGTATGTATGTATGTATGTATCCTCCGATCGTTTCTGCAAACTTGATTCTTTTTATATTTGAAAGTGGCTAGGTACGCTCACTCCACTCCTTCGGCGTTTTCTTAAACCAGTGATGTCCATGTAATATGGGTTTTCCCACGTCCCAGCGCCACTTCCAGTGCTAATGCATTTAGTGGCAGTGTTTTGTATTGCTTCTGGCGACAGCTGGTGAAGCGTAAAGGCGCAGCGCTGCCCACGCGTGCGGGGCCCGGCTTTAGACCGTCTATGCTCCACTGGGTCTCAACCCCAAACGCCCTGGAAACGAAGGCGCACGGTAGGAATGGAGGGGAGCCAGAGGTGGAGGAGCGTGACGGGCATTTAATCGACGCCTTCTGGTCTACGCACCCCCTGAATAAAGTCAAAGGAACGCCTGGCTGCTGTTCATTGTGAGCTTTACGAGGCCGCTCTTTCACCCTTTCCCTGTATAGCTGCCCCCCTCTCAGAACGTCTTCTAGCTCCTCCATACTCCTCTTTTCATTCCTTTGTATTATTATTCCTTTTTTTTTTCGCTGTCACGCGCTCTGTCGTCAGGCGAATTGGCCGATAAGCTGGCACAGACCTCCCTGCCCGAGGAAGAGATTTATTAGGACAGAAACCGACGCCCCTCTCCCACATTCCGGTCGACGGGCTAGCCAGTGACAAGCATAAATGTGCAATACGACCGCCGCTTCCGAAGCATTACTGAAGACATACAAAGCAGCCGAGGCACCTGCATCCTCTCGGTACCTTTAGTTGAGTCCCTACACCAGCATGAATGTGGGCGTCTTGTGCCCTCGCGACTGCCGTGTTGGCGATAATATGTACCAAATTGCAGAAGCAGTCTGACACCTTGCTCAGAGCGACCCTGAAATCGCTGGATGGAAATGGAGGTGGTAGTTGCTGTCATCCGCCAAATCGGAATACTACCATGCTCGGTATATATGTTTTTCACATATGCTGCTGCATTTGAGAAAGACCTGCGCCTTCGGCGACAGTGCAGACGAAGAAAGGAGCAAAGCGAAATTCGAGTGAAGGCACTACAAGCTACCCAATCCACAAAACAAATCAAGTCGAGGGACAAAAAAAAAACAAGAAAAAGAAGGAGGTGTAGCTTTGTGCATCACTACCAGGCGAGACATTTAGTAAAGTATATATATTACTGCGCTTCATTTTAAAAGAACAGTGTCATAGAGACCATTCCAATTTTGTGTCTAAGTTTGATCAAGCATAATTTTAGAATTTAGACTCTCGTACTCGTACAGAGAGGCCAGGTGGCTTCCTTCAAGCATGTCATTAAGAAGTGCTCGCAGCCAGACTGATCCACATCTGACACGTTTTTCCTATTCATCATTATTATCCGATTGTTCTTATCCATATAGTGTTTCTGCACCAGCAGCAGATGAAACGCTTATAGCAATGGTTCATCCTAGTCTGTTGTGGAAATATATGGCGAAGGTAAAGGGAATGTACCCGGTTTCACGTATTTCTCTGAGTATATAACACAAATGCGCACAAAAGCAGGCTGGCTCTCGAACCAAGCAAACTAGAAGGACATATGCAAGGAAGAGAGAGAGAGAAAGCGAGAGTACAAAAGAAAAGATATGCCACATCGTCACTGCTTCACTCTTACGCTAAAAATGATGTGTTAGATAGTGGGGGGGGGGGGGGAAACCAGTTTTGCGATACGTCCGCAGTGAAAAGTACAAGACAGAAAAGAATCCAAAAGAAGAAATTGCCGAGAAGGAAGCAGAAAGCAAGACTCCCTACGTGTAGAGGAAACAGGAAAAGAACAATGAATCGCCCAACTGACCCTGCAAAACAAAAACTTGAACGTCAAATTCTCCAGAGCGGGAGCAGGGAGCGCGGAATTACAACCGTTGCAAGAGGCGGCAGCGTTTTTTTTTCCCCTCCCCGTTCAATCTCGCTGCCGTCTTCAAAGCCAGGCGAGTCGCGACAGGGATTTTTCGATTGAGTCCTGTGAGCCTCGTATTGACTGACCGGCCAGCGGCTAGGGCGAGCAAGGAAAACAAAGCGCTTGTCTGCCTGACATGGAGCGTCAACATTGAAGGACGCAGAAGCAACTGCATCCGACCTGCGGGCGACTTGGCTGAGCGCCGGCGACGAGACAAAGGGCAGAAAGCCTCGCGTCCATTTGCCACGAGGGATGCGGGGCTATATCTTGATCCTTCTCCGCCAAGGTGCTCCAGAAGCCCCAAAGGCTAACAGTGATGGATTTGTCGCGTGCTCTTTCATCCTACCAATTTCGAGCGTTATGCCGTTTCGATTGATCTTTTGTTCTGTTTCTTCTGTATTGTTTAGATATTTCATTAAAAAAAAAAGAGAGAGAGAGAGAGAGAGAGAGAGAGAGAGAGAGAGAGAGAGAGAGAGAGAGAGAGAGAGAGAGAGAGAGAGAGAGAGAGAGAGAGAGAGAGAGAGAGAGAGAGAGAGAGAGAGAGAGAGAGAGAGAGAGAGAGATGCCCGAATAAGGCGGATGATTACGGGCGGAAGAGTTTGCTGCCGTGTAAAATTAAAGAACATGGGTGCAGACACGTTATACGGCTCGAAACGCATCTCGCCCAGACCTCCCGTCCATTCTACTGGATTTTTTTTATTCGGTTGCATCACTTTCTTCTCGACACATCTTAATCTCTGCTCGGTGTGTTTCATTCTCTCAAATGTATGTTGACGGCAAGCAGAACGTTAGGTCAAGGTGGCTCGCGTTGCTCCGCATGGTTTTAATGCTAACGATGTTTCTACACGCGGGTGGCTAGCCGGTGTAACTTGTAAACGTGCCAGTGAGTGGGACCAGGACTAGCGCTTAAATAAAGTACGCACTTATTGTGGCTTCTGCCTTTTCGCGCGTATAAGGCTTAATTAAACGTGCCAACACGGCTTGCAAGCACATCCGGAAACACCGATAGATTAAATCAACTTTCCTAATCCGTCTGTTTGTCATTGCTTCTTCATTGCTGCTTTCTGCGTCGTTTGAGTTCACTTGCTGGTTTGTTCACAGGCGAAATGTCCACTTTCCTTGTATACTGTTGCTAACGATCTAGCTCGAATGAAACTTCGTCTTCCAAACACTACCTTCTGGGATACTGCAATTATTGGGTTTTACGCGCCGAAACCACGATCTGATTATGAGGAACGCCGTAGTTAGGGACACCGAAATAATTTGGACCACCAAAGGTTCTTTAACGTGCGCCTAAATGGAAGCACACAGGTGTTTTCGCGTTTCGACCCCATCAAAATGGTCCGCCGTGGCGAGAATTTGATCCCGTGACTTCGTGCTTAGCAGCCCAACACGATCACAACTAAGCAACCAGGGCGGGTGATATAAGATACTTCATTCCCGTGCTTGATGCAGTAGCTCCTCGTAGCCCATGACTGTGCTAGTGAGCAAGTGTATTTGCAGAGGTTATTCGTAAGAGCGAGCGCATGGCACTTTGCTGGTATTTCCGTTTTGGCTATGAACACAATTTCTTGATTCGGATTCAGATGGCGATTCGTTTGGTTGTCGTCTGGCAGCTTTCGTAAATAACAGGTGGCATACCACGGTTTTTCCAATACTGTTTGTACGAAGCGATCCAAAATGAGAAGATATCGATTGAACGAGTAGACGGATTAAACGTCCACTGTCAACATGTGGCATGGAGAGATGCCGTGGGCGGGGTGTGTGGAATGACTCCCACTGCACTCACAAGCGAAGCGCAGGACACTAGCATTTTGTCTCCATTGAAATGTTGCCACCATTGATCGGGCAACCAACCCGTCACCTCGACGTCAGCAGCTGAACGCCGTATCCAATAAGCGACGACGGTCGGTCTAGCATAAATGTCGAACTATAATTCCCGAAAACCTGTCGTTCGTGGGAATTGTTCGTGGTTGCACTGCCGTCTTCACCGACAATAAGCTGGCTATGATGATTTGCCTGCCTCAATTCGTATAAATCATTCTAGAGTACTGACTGCTTCGAGAATACGACAAACAATATTTGCCGGTTTCTTAATACTTTATTAACAAACAAACTCTTGTTTCTGCGAATCGCCAAGCCTGGAAAACTCCAGTGAAACGATTTACAGCCTGCGGGAGCCGGACTCTGCCATAATATTGTCATGTGAGGCAAGTTGCGCTTTTAAAACACCTGACTTTTGTGGCGGGCACTCTTTCATCGAACTTTTTAAGGTCCAAAAGATTATTGCTATGTATGCCTCAGGCTTCATAAGACAGTAATTATTAGGATATAAAGTGTCCTGATCAATATTTCTGGAAAATAAAATAAATTAAAGCTCACTGCCATTTTTCTTATATAACTCAGTTCGTGTGCAAGCAAGTTGGCTGTAGCTAATCCAGATGTTTCAAGCAAAATTAATTTTTGCCACATGGAATAAAGCGAATGTTTGCTCCGAAAAACCTTCGAGTCAAAACCAGCGTCAAATATTTCTTGAAATAATGAGGCTGAGTAGGCTAAGCCTTTAGTTTTTCTTGCCATGTCTCTCCGCATCAAGACAGATTTTTCTTTTGTAAAGAAATGGTGCTATGTCATCTGAACGTGAAGGTTAGAAAATGTCCTGTTGTTTCGTTCTTGGTTGTCAAAAAACGAACAAAGAGGTAAGAGATGAAAGTCACCGATGGAGTAGTAATAATGGGTAGCGTTCAGTGGTATGCGAGAACAGGAAGCGGTAAAGGTTACTCGGCGATTTATAGGCAATTATTTATTTGGCTATGGACTCAAAAGTGTAGCAGAACTCGTAACATGGGCTCTTTTGTATGCATAACTAGTGTTACTTTCCCTAGGCCCGTCTCTTAAGAAATGCTAAGAACAAAGAGAATAAATGGTTGTCAATGTTAATGTGCAGCTTCATTTTCTTTTTTTTTTTTTGCTAACTAGAACATGTCGCAAAAGGAGACGAAAAGGGCAGTCATCACTACGATTTCAAGGATTTTGCTACAAACACGAGTCTGATGCGAAATAAAAACGCAAACACGAGCAAGAGCTCTGACTGCAGAATCCCGGAAATGAAAGACAAAATATCAATAGCGAGCCAACCCTTCTCCATTCTTATTGTTAGTTTTGGCTTGAAACATTGACGTGTTGACCATCCCAAGAATTTATCTCTTTAGTGAAGGACAGAAATGCGAAAGAACTTTGAATTTGGGTTCCTAGAAAAAGAACAAGTAATAAAAAATGAACCATTCCTTTAAAGATGTGGCTATATTGAGGGTAAACCGGCAGACGCAGTCACGGTAAATATTGAACTATGTACTCCTACAACTAGGAAATATGTATTGTGTCGTGTTTGACCACTGCGCGAGTTTGAAGCGCTTAGCATTTCTCAGCCCCGCTTTCCTCCTTGTTCTGCATATGTGGCCATGGCGAATGACACATTAAGATATTTAGCTTTGGCAGTGGAATTACGGAGAGCCATGAGTATTGGCTAGTGATGCCACAGAAATTATATTCGACATGAGTGCAGTGACTCGACGCTACTTTCGCACGAGAAGGTATCGTGCACTAAATTTCCGCGTAGTGTCATGTGAGCAGATTGTGTGCCGATAATTTACCTACCTGCAGGTGTGTGAGCCAACATATATGTGTCGAAAAAAGTTCATTTTTAATGCGGTAGCATTAGGAGTATCAAAGTAGAAAAAAGTGTACGTGTGTGAAGCATGGATAGCCGGTCACATAGTGAAGGCATACATACATACATACATACATACATACATACATACATACACACATACATACATACATACATACATACATAAATACATACATGCATGCATGCATACATGCATACATACATACATACATGCATGCATGCATACATGCATACATACATACATACATACATACATACATACATACATACATACATACATACATACATACATACATACATACATACATACATACATACATACATATATACATGCATACATACATACATACATACATGCATGCATACATGCAACATACATACATACATACATACATACATACCTACATACATACATACATACATACATACATACATACATACATACATACATACATACATACATACATACATACATACATACATACATACATACGTACATACATACAGATACTTTGCCTTCTGGTGAATGCAGTTTAAATCACGAATCCGACCGGAACCTCAAAGAGGCGCAACGTAATGCTCACATATTTCTCTCGTGTTTACCGCTAAATCACTAGTGATTTCTTTTAAAGGAGAAGCATTTCTTGGCGAACATTTGCCACTTTGACAATATCTATCTATCTGAGTATCTAGCCGCCCACATTTTGGTGTTCTCGTGGTCGTTCCGTTAACTTGGTAGGTGCCCCGCACACTGCTTCGCATAACATCGATTCCCGCAGGGCGTGGATTCTGCAGGCTTTTTTTATTTTACGGATGCAAGATAACCTCCTACGTCTCCGACTTATCCTCTAGTCATGGTCCAGAGACATATGGTACATCTTGTGCTTTGCGATATTGTAGTACATAGACAAGAAAGAAAGCTTGCAGTCTATTTTAACCAACATTTCGCTCACAGAAAAGAAAAACAAAATACTTTTGCATGTTTGGTTTTGGAGAATATTAGTGCCAGCCATGTGCTTGTTTAACGGGCATGATAGGCTAACTTCACCGGTAAAGCAGGCCTGAATGAGCCACAGTAATGAAGTGTCGACATCACCGTAGTTTTTGATCAGAAATAAATTTTCATGCCGGAGACCTGTTCCTCTGCAAGACATAGAAAATGACATAGCCGCCTACATTCTGACTTGCTTGTATTTAGACTTGCAACTGGCAGTTTACCAAGTAAAATCTGCCTAGCGGATAGTTCACGTAGTTTTTGACAGAAGTCAGGCTGGAGTGTAAAGACGTAAAATGCTGCATTTAACAATCGTTTTAAGAGTGGTTGTGTGTGTTGCATTCCTTGCTCTTATGATTAGTCAAATGAATTATTCGAATAATACACTTTTGGTATGGAAAAAAAAAACATGCGTTCTAGTAAGCAACTATGTTGCTTACTAGAACTGACTGCACGTAGTTTAAGAGCTGATTCATCATCATCAATATCAGCCTGGTTACGCCCACTGCAGGGCAAAGGCCTCTCCCATACTTCTCCAACTACCCCGGTCATGTACTAATTGTGCTCATGTCGTCCCTGCAAACTTCTTAATCTCATCCGCCCATCTAACTTTCTACCGCCCCCTGCTACGCTTCCCTTCCCTTGGAATCCAGTCCGTAGCCCTTAATGACCATCGCTTATCTTCCCTCCTCATTACGTGTCCTGCCCATGCCCATTTATCTTTCTTGATTTCAACTAAGATGTCATTAACCCGCGTTTGTTCCTTCACCCAATCTGCTCTTTTCTTATCCCTTAACGTTACACCCATCATTCTTCTTTCCATAGCTCGTTGCGTCGTCCTCAATTTAAGCAGAACCCTTTTCGTAAGCCTCCAGGTTTCTGCCCCGTACGTGAGTACTGGTAACACACAGCTGTTATAAACTTTTCACTCGAGGGATACTGGCAACCTGCTGTTCATGATCTGAGAATGCCTGCCAAACGCACCCCAGCCCATTCTTATTCTTCTGATTATTTCAGTCTCATGATTCGGATCCGCAGTCACTACCTGTCCTAAGTAAATGTATTTCCTTACCACTTGCAGTGCCTCGCTACCTATTGTAAATTGCTGTTGTCTTCCAAGACTGTTAAACATTACTTTAGTTTCCTGCAGATTAATTTTTAGACCAACTCTTCTGTTTTGCCTCTCCAAGTCAGTGAGCATTCATTGCAATTGGTCCCCTAAATTACTAAGCAAGGCAATAACAGCGAATCGCAAGTTACTAAGGTATTCTCCATTAACTCTTATCCCCAAGTGTTCCCAATCCAGGTCTCTGAAAACCTCCTGTAAACATGCTGTGAATAGCATTGGAGAGATCGCATCTCCCTGCCTAACGCCTTTCTTTATTGGGATTTTGTTGCTTTCTTTATGGAGGACCACGGCGGCTGCGGAGCCGCTATACATATCTTTCAGTATGTTTACATACGGCTCGTCTACACCCTGATTTCGTAATGCCTCCATGACTGCTGAGGTTTCGACTGAATGAAACGCTTTCTCGTAATCAATGAAAGCTATATATAAGGGTTGGTTATATTCCGCACATTTCTCTATCACCTGATTGATAGTGTGAATATAGTCTATTGTGGAGTAGCCTTTACGGAATCCTGCCTGGTCCTTTGCTTGACAGGAGTCTAAGGTGTTCCTGATTCTATTTGCGATTACCTTAGTAAATAGTTTGTAGGCAACTGACAGTAAGCTGATCGGTCTATAATTTTTCAAGTCTGTGGCGTCCCCTTTCTTATGGATTAGGATTATGTTAGCGTTCTCCCAAGAGTCCGGTACGCTCGAAGTCATCAGGAATTGCGTATACAGGGTGGCCAGTTTCTCTAGGACAATCTGCCCACCATCCTTCAACAAATCTGCTGTCACCTGATCCTCCCCAGCTGCTTTCCACCGTTGCATTGCTCCCAAGACTTTCTTTACTTCTTCCGGCGCTACTTGTGGGATTTCGAATTCCTCTAGCTATTCTCTCTTCCATTATTGTCGTGGGTGCCATTGGTACTGTATAGATCTCTAAAGAACTTCTCAGCCACATGAGCTATCTCATCCATATTAGTAATGATATTGCCGGCTTTGTCTCTTAACGCATAAATCTGATTCTTGCCAATTCCTAGTTTCTTCTTCACTGCTTTTAGGCTTCCTCCGTTCCTGAGAGCGTGTTCAATTCTATCCATATTATATTTCCTTATGTCAGCTGTCTTACATTTGTTGATTAACTTCGAAAGTTGGGCCAGTTCTATTCTAGCTGTAGTGTTAGAGCCTTTCATACATTGTCGTTTCTTGATCAGATATTTCGTCTCCTGCGATAGCTTACTGGCATCCTGTCTAACGGAGTTACCACCGACTTCTATTGCACACTCCTTAATGATGCCCAGAAGGTTGTCGTTCATTGCTTCAACACTAAGGTCCTCTTCCTGAGTTCCTGAGAACTGATTTCACGTAGTTTAAGAGAGTGTTCGCCATTCTTAACGCCGTACGAGGAAGAACTCAGCCGTGCGGTAATGATGTAACTAGTTTATTTGAAGCTGCCTTATTTCACGGTTTGTAGACATGTGTAATACAATCTGGTCCATCGGCGTAGTGTAATGTGCCGATGTTACTCCTCGTATTCACAAATGCTCGCCGACTTCAAATTATCCCTCAACTACACCGACAGGAGCACAGTCGTGCCCCTCGATTAAGAAGGGGCTAGATCGTAATTAGCGTTCCTATGTGAGTCCCATACCACGAGGAGCTGCTCGAGTTGACGCATTTACTCCAGTGCATTCGAGTAGACGCCCAAAGCTAGTGGGAGCAATGTTCTCACTCGTTGATCGCTACTGAGTCTCGGTGAATCGCACTCACCACTGCAGTCTAGTCACAGTTCTACCTTCCTTCAATTTTTCTCGAGCCAAAATAGAGTGTGAATCCGCAGATAGTTCTATAAATCACGAAAACAACTTTCTACTGTTGCTTGATGGAATGAGCTGCGCAGTATATAAGAAACAGGGTTCATGACTTGGATTTCCTAGGCCATAGCTGTTCGACCGTCTTAGGCACTGGGACCTGGTACGTAACAATTTCGTCACCCGCTTTTCCAGAGGTTGATTGGATGTGGCATACTATATACACGGCTGTCAGCTTTCTGAAATGGAAGCTTTGTTTCTGTTTCACAAGCTGCAGGTACATGCATATATTTTGGCGTCTCACACAAGGGACGGAAAGGCAACTTGCAAAAAGTGCACGCCAGATATTCAAACTAGAACACATAAAATCCAGCCGTGTGAATAGGTCACACTCAATGCTGATCTACGACGGGCAAATAAAACGAAAGATGAAGCAGTGCAACGTGCGTCATCTTTGGTGGGGCTTCCTACTCGGTTCTGGAGCCTTGTTGTCGATTTCTTTTTTTTTTATTTTTCGTTCTGTACTTAATTATACCTTTCATCTTAGGCTGGCAGGACGCCACACTTCAATTATCGCCGGTATTGGCCGCTAGTTGTGATGGGTGGTGAAAATAGGATTGACTCGCCATCCGTGCCTTGGGGAAGTGGATGTCCAGTGAAGCTGTTGCAAAACCACCACTGCAACTGCTTTGTTGATGGTTCGAACGATTCACTTTTCTGAGCGCTTGTAGCATCTGCCTTACGGAGGTGAGCGCCATTACATTTTGGCTTGCTTACGAGGGTATGAGCCATTGTAGTATTCCTTGCTTACCGGGGTGTGAGCCATTGCTGATGATGATGGATGCTTGTTCTGAGGTTGTTATTTATTGAAACGTGCGCTCTTGTGTGCCTTGTATATACGTGATTCCAATGAATGTATGCACTGTTCGCTCCACTTTGCTGAGTGCTTGTAGCATCTGCATTACGAGGGGGATGAGCCATTCTATATTTAGTTGCTTAGTGGCGTATGAGCCAATACTGATAATGATAATTTTTGTTCACGGACGGACACAAAAAATGCCGACCACCAAGGGGCTAATAGCGTCCTTGTAGAAGAGTGAAAGGGATAGGAAAGAATCCTTGCATAAAACAGCACCTCATTCGTGATCTCAATTTAGCAGTGTCCCAGTGGCAGACTTCATGCACTCATTTCTTCAGACGACGGCCGAATGGTCAAATGAATCCTCTTTTTCGAAGCGATATTTCTTGATGCTATCTCGCCTTTAGAAAGATAACGGGGCAGGATTTGACGAATAACGTGTGCTCAGTAGCTGCGTTCTTACAATCAGGAAGCAACGTTTGACAACGGTCAACTGAAAACATGAACGACTTATAACAGCCAAATCGTGCATTGAAAAGCCCGCGTGTGACTTCTGCGTGATGTGGCCTACCGCAAGACGTTTTCAAGCAGAGCTACACGTACTGCCTTCAAAAAAATGAGATTATAATAAAATAAGATAAATTAACATAAAATAAAGAATAGGCTATTAGCAAGCAGTACGACGCTGTGGTAGCACAAAAGAGGCTCATTTTTCCATAAATTTTGTATAGCAAGAAAAACGAAACATCTAAAGAATCCAGCACGATCCTGGTTCTGGAAGGCATCTCTGCTGGCAGCTCTGAGACTATTTCACCTTCAAATAATGTTTAGATTACCTTTTTGCATGGCACACTTGGTTAACTTCTTTTTCTTGTTGCGTTACTTATACATATTGATTTCATTTTTGTTTTATTTCGCGTGTCGCAGGGAAATCTGTCTAAAGCGCCTACGGCCTAAACGGCCGGCAAAATTTTGTGCACTGGCTGTTATGCTTGACTCGGACTAGGAGCGAAAAAAAGGAAAAAAATAAAAGGAAATGCCGGACGAAATATGGAAAAGCAAATGTCTAAGGGAAAAACAAACTTCGCCATTCCGACAAGGAAGCAATCCTTGAAAAGGGGGCAGAACTAAAATGTTCCATGTTCCTGCCTCTCGGTTATATCTCTCTGTCCGTTTTTCTTGTTCTAATCGGTTGAACTAGTTCGTTCTAATTCACTTATTTCCTTCTTTTTTTTCTTTTTTCCCATGCTTCTGGCATTTCTTCCTTTTCCCCACCGATTCAATTTCTGCTGTCTCTCGCACCTGTCTCCCTGTCTACCGGCGGCTTTCATGAGGTGAAAAATTGAGAGTGACCACGTAGCCGGTAGGGGGAGGGGGGGGAGCTAAAAGAATAGGCTGGCTTATTTTTATCCAAAGGAGGGTACCGTTATTCGCTCTTGATTTCTTAATGAAGTCGAGCGAAATTGTGAAAGAGTGAGCAACGTTATGATATCGATACCGGTAGAGCTTTAGCTAGAAACGCTAAAGGGAGGACCATTTTAGCGCACGAAGGGTATTCTCAATGAATCAGTCTACAGATATCATTTTAGGTTTGGACACATTGGCTAAAGCAGCGGAAGGCAGTAAATATATCATCTTCGCAGATAACTGGCAACTTTCGTATGCCTACGTGTCTGTGGGTGCGCTGGTGTGGACTACAATTATGCAGCACTCCCGGATTCGGCCGTTTATTTACGGCGTCAGCCGCTAAAGATAGACCAATGGTTAGGGAATCTTGGATTCGTCAGTTACGCTTCTGGAGTACCAAAAAGATAAAAGTTACTTTTCGCGTAGTAGTCTTAGGTTCGAAAAGGAACGCTAAAAATGAAACCTTGGCCTCCACACTACACGTAATATTTTTATTTTTATATGTTGTGTATTTTTATGGCATCTTTCCAAGACTTGTTGACAATTTCTTGACAAAGTAGGTGTTATGCATTCATAGTAATGTATTTTTTTGGTCCTGTGAGTTCTGAGAACTTCAGCACACAATAAAAGTGCGCAAGTATGCGATAATACTTGAAATTTGTGGCCTCGTTGGCACAGATAGTTGACGCAGCTTCTCACTCGGCTAGTGTACATTGTGGCCACGGTACGCGATGTCACTGCACCATAATATCACGCTACATTGTTCTGCTTTTCGACAATGGTTGTTGTTTTCTGCCGCATCATCCCTGTTATCGATATGTCCTGCCCGATGTGCCTGTCGTACTGTCACGTTTCCTGTTTACGCAGCTTCTCGACTGGCGTGTACCCCAAAATTGCGGCCATGATTATGTCAATGCCAACCATATATATTGTCTCGTGCACTGTGGCGGTGACCAGAATACGTACCTCGTGATCCTCTCCTTTAACGTGCGTCACTCATCTGTGCTGTCATGGAGCAGCTTGTTGTATCATCAACATTTAGAAAGGGAAAGTCTCAATTGCTTGCCTATTTCAATGCCTCGTTTTCAGATTTTACCTCATTTCATTATTCTCATGACGATATGATAGTAATCATTTATGCTGTGAACAGGACGCGGCTGAGCAGTTTTCAGACTGGGTCACTAAACAGCTGTTGAAGAATGAGCGTCATGGTTGTCATGATTATATGATGATAATTGCTTTCTTCAGACGCCTTTTTGCGGACAGGGTATGGCTCGATAACTTTGACTCGGAGTGCGACTTGTGTCCCGGTTACCATGTAGAATGCGTCAAGTGACATCGACCACTCATCATGGACAGCCCCCCTCGCAGATTCTAATTAGGTGATGAAATTCTATGCAATTAAGGCTGAATATTCTCTTATATTCTGTAAAGTGATACAAAAGGTTTGTGAACAGTGTTATGCGAGTTTTGCCGAACTCAACATTTGCCGAAACGGACAGTTACTATATACACTCATAATATTACCTCTCGTGGTGGTAACATCTAAAACATAGGGTGGTGTAAAAAATATAACAAAAAGCGCACACTCGGCAGCGCTAACCTGAAGGCGAAGATATACAAAGTTGCATCTCTGCTTGCTTTGCGCAGCGCCGGACTGAAAGCACTAGGAAATTGGAAACAAAGCTACAAAGGGGAAGCTTACAGTAAGAGTGGCCGTCACTGCAGCCGCCGGGCATCCTTTCACTCTTCCACATTCATTTCTGTTACCTAGGAGACCCGACGACTCAAAGCTAACGGTAACCGAACCAGACGAGATCGAGAGATCTTACTGTAACCCCAGTTACACGCAATCTAGCCGATTAGTGGAAGGCAGCAGAGAGACAGCGCGCAATCTGTGCAAGAAGTTTCTCCTGCGCAAGTTTATGAAACATGGCAACTCCAGCTATTCAGAGCCTTCACCACGATTATTTGCGTGATTGCCTTATTGCGATTGATGTGGGATTCAGTATTGGCGATTATTTGCCTCCTTTCTTCCATCACTCCTTCTCTTTGTGGCATGTGATATTGTCGAACAACAGGCTGCCATGGTACTGATACCCCTGACACGAGAATAAGCCGAAAGTGTTATGTCCGAACAATGGTATAAAAAGGTCGTACTGTAGAGGGAGAAAATCTTGCGTGTCCGACAGCGACACAATCGTGAATCTTTTCCAGCATCTGTAACACGTGTCTGGCTTAGGCTGAGCAAATACTGAGAGGCACGCCGAATCCATTCAACAGCACTTTCGCCACTTACTCTTGCACTGAGTCAGCCACTCACCGATGCTTTCTCACACGGCTGTAGATAAAACGTAACGGCAAAAGAGAGAGATAAAGAGAAATATATTTTGTGTTACGCGCTAGTCGTGTCAGGCTATATAATTTAACTTATACGCATGATCGAGAGAGTACGCTTCTATGTGAAGTCAACAGTATCGGAAATCAATTGCTTTCACTGTAGATTTGTCAACTGTACAGCGCTCAATAGGTTAAGGCACCTAGCTTCGATGTAACATCACATGCAACGACGGAGTTTTGTGAACGATGTTGAACATTTAGAGGCACACCTCCAATGTAACCGATCTGACTGATCTCATGAACTAAACATACATGGTCACGGAATTATCACTTTCACTACTTTAGCTTGAAGCAATATTTTCGCTAATTGTCACCTTCTTTCGTGAAGTGTTGGTGGCTGCACAAGGGAGTGGGGTTAGCTAAATACACACACAGAAATAATGGACTGGTGTTTAACACAAAATATGCCCTTTTCTTCAACAGTTGGTTCAGTGTTCCTTCATATCATGACTTTAAGCAGCGCAGCCGATTCTAATATACACCCCCTGTAACGTGCAGTGAAATATGTTATCCATACGTTATACTGTAATCAACTTCTCAGTCAGTGAAAGCACTCTTCTTGGTGTGTGTGTGTGTGTTCAGAAGACTGAGCAGCTACTCTCACGAAACAGGCACTAATTTCTGAAAAACGTCCCTTTTGGTTACGAAATTGCAACAAATCACGTGGTCGGAATATGCGCAACAGTACATATCGTCCCCAAAGCGGAACGAAAAATGAGGCTCACAACCAGATATTCAGAAGAACGGAGCGGCTTTACAATGGAATGGATGAAACTATGTACGACGCATCAGGTCTTTACAAGTAGCAGGGACTTTAATGAAAGACCTGTTGCACATAGCAGGACGTCATGATGACGGAGAAGAGCTGAATGCAGTGTATCTCTGTAATAGGTGCGAGAACAACGACACGCATATAGGGCAACACACAAAGCGCCAATTTCAACAAATTTATTTTGAGGGGAACAGCCTATTTATAGATGAGGTGCTGTCAGCATGTCGGCGTGCAATTGCATTAAAATAGTGCAGTTCTTTGGATGATGGTGATATGGATGTTACGCGCAACGAATATATATAGTGCTACGTTAAAAAACAACTGACTATAGTGCTGCGGTAACAAAACAGAAATGAAGAAAGTGTAAAAGTGTGAGGTTTACGGGGAGCAGCAGAGGTGATACTTCTCGCATAGAGGATGCCAAAGGCGATCAAGTGGGCGACAAAAAAGAACAGAAAAAAAGAAGAAACAGCGTTGACAACTAGCTGTCAGCACACAGCACCGTCCTTATAACAGTCGGTATGCCAGCCTTCCCGGTTCTCATACCAGCTTCATCGGTGGCGCAGTAATTCCAGCATGGAATCCACAGGTACTAACGGTACGTGACATGTTCTAGAGATATCAGCGGTACAGCAGAGTGGAAACGCAACGTTCGCTCTTTTACCATATAACGCAGGCTTTCATGCTCGCAACAGGCAGCCAGCAATTCGCTGCGGTGGCTATAGTTTTATAGAGAACTAAACGGGCATCGCGGATCATTGCTTTTGTTTTCGCGTGATGGCAAACAATATTCGGAAAAGCGCTGGCTATTGATGAGAACGAACAGAAAGGCATGGTATGCTCTGCAGGCAGCGTGCTTGTTCTGCTGTTCTAGCGAAATCATTCTGACTGTGGCCTTTATAAGTCAACACGAAAGCGGGGTAGTCAGTCAGTTGGATTTGATTTCTGGGTCTCTGCCCGTGCAAGGACGAGATGCCGTTGCGCAAAGTAAAAGAAATAATATGACAGAGAAACTATCGTACTGGTTGTTATATGAGCCATGCTGGGAACAGCCACGATGCAAGTTGAATTTTTTTTGGTAGAGAGCGCAATGGTACTCTTGCCACTAAAAGATAAAAATAAATTAATAAAACCGATATGGAAAAGTTATAAACAGTTCTGAAACTCGTTCTCGGAAAAGAACGAATTAAAATACGTGCAAATACAAAATGAACTTGTTACTGGCCCTTTAGTGGAGAGAACTAGCGAGCCTTCAACAATTTTCCAACTAGCTCACAGTGCAATGGGGTTGTCGTTCCTTCTTCTTGCTCTTGCATTAGCTCTATTCTTTAGTTGCACCGCTTGTGCCTTTTCCTTTCCTTACGATTGGAGGCGCCTCATAGGATCGAACGTAAATAGTATGGCGCTCGTTCTATGCGTTGTAGCCTTGAAACGTGAATTTTTACTGCGTTCTTATTCGTTGTGCACCTACGTATCGCAGTTTCCAAGAACTTCCACACAAACTGAAGGTTGATTTTAGCACTGCTGGAGTGGCAGCCAAGGGTGAGGTGTAGGTCATGTGTAGGCCGCAAGACATGGCGGACATTGCACACAGTACACAATGGCAATCGCATCATTTGCAGCTTGTGTAAAAAGGTTTTCTGCATAGGCTACGTTTAAACGAATGTGGTATAGACGTGTACGGTCACGCCTTGAAAGGCAACATGGTTGTAAAAATCAGAGTTTCGGTTAATTATGTGAGGGAGTCCGCACTGCTGACGCATATCACACAAGAGAGGACGTTGCGAGTGCCATGTAAAATCACTAACGAGGGCTGACAAGTTCCTTTCAGAGATTGACATGCGCACCCGTTGTGATGAGTGGCCACGCACTGCTCCAGCATCCCGATAGGCTTCACCGTAGCCCACTATGTCGCCGTGGGCAGGCAACGTTTAAAAAGAGCAGAATGTTCTGGTTCAATCTACAAACCTTTGAGTGTTTGAGGCCCGAGTCGTTCATTGAGAGCACACGGCAACTGTGATTACTGCTTACAAGTAAGGGGGATGAGTCTTTGTCAATAAACACAAACTTTGCCACCCTTTATTGCATATGCCGTTACAGAATGTATATTTATACTTAGGCAAAATCGCCTGATAATAACCTTCTTCTTCTGTTGTCCACCTGTACCTGTTTCTAGGCTTCGGGTGGAATCCATTCATTCTATTAACATCAATGATCACCCTTGAAAGCGCAATACCAATGTCACGTGGACACATGCGATTGCAATCGAATCCGATTGAAGAAGAAAATTAACTGTTGTAAAAAAATAAAAAGAAATAGATAAGCAGTTTTCGTTGTGGTGGCGCCTCAAGTGGCGGCTAGAAGTCCTTGGACTCGGGCAGCATCTTCGGCTTGCCGGAGCTGGTCTATATCAGCTCCGTGCTTTTGATAGCCGCCTCCCAGCGGCGGCGACGCCGGCGGAGAAGGTCCCCAGCAGCCCCCGCAGTCAGGGATCGGGGTTGATAATTTTTTTATCACGATTGCCTGTTTCACGCAAGTTCGTGGAACGGAGCCCATAGGGCTCGCAATTAATGTTGTTCTCGGTTTGAGGGTTTGTTAGAAGTGTGCGAGTGAAAATTGTGTATGCTTATTTTCCAGCATGATTATTAGCGCACGTGTACAACAAACACTGTTTCATACCTGCACAACTGTTTCATCATACAGTCAAATTATTTTGATGCTAAAAGCAAATCCCTTAAAGTGGTAATCATTTAGGAGAAGGGATGAAATTCACGGTATAGATTAGTATCCAGTTCACGCGCTACAGAAAAAAACTCTGAAGCGCAATCTTCTTCCTATTTCAAGCAAGACTTGAAAATGGAATAATCGTCGCGCGCACTCACAGACAGAAGATATATATGGGCACGAGGAATTCATGGCCTGGCGTGCCCGCGCCAAAAGAAGCTCGTCGCAACTACATTCTCTGGGAGTGGAGCCTCACATTGTCCTTGCAAGCGTGCTGAGGACTCAGTCACCTTTGCCTTCCCTTTCTTTTTGCGATACTATTCCCACGCTTTTCTTTTATGCTGACGAATATAAAAGGAGCCTTTTGTATCTGCCTGACCGCAAAACGTCTTTACCATCCGGTATTGATTGTTTGTGCCTCAGAAAGAGAACCCACGCAACATTCACCATGGTCGTAATTGTTATTAAAGATTCGCGGATGACCCTGTGTCCCAAGCAAAGCATGCGTCGTTAACTGGCCCATTTGCCTTTTTATCTCTCCGTTACTTTCGATTGTGCTGCATTTATTTTCTACCGGAACAAATGTGGCAAAATGCATGAGGGACCCTGCATATTCGTGTTGCCGTGAATGCTTTGTGCTTATTTGTGGGCTATGCGTCGTTGCGAATGGGCTTCGCCGTAAGCCAAATCCAGAGAGCGCCCTTCGCGGCAGGAAATGCAAGCAGGGCTGTTATTGCTCTCCGGTTGACCTTGCTTGCATGGGTCGCCTCGCGATCTGGCATATGTGTTATCTTAGGTTGCACTTTTCCTGCTTCAAGTTACCAGCTCACATTTATTAAATAACAAAAATACCCACGCATTAAATGCAGCGTTCTTAGTGAGTAGGAAGATCAAGGACTACAATGTCCTCCAAGCTTTCGACATATGCAGAATGGCGGAAGGAGCATGGGTAGTATCACCAAACTTGACACAGGTAATATTTAGAAACAACAAAGTGAGTTCCTTGGTACCACTTATTGTTCTCGCTTTAGGCCTATAAAACCAATTTGTAGTGCGTACTGATTGTTTTGTAAATGACAAGTAGCGATAACGTGCAAAAAATAAGCAAATTTGGCCAACTGCATCGGCATCAAAGAACACTCGAACTTAAAAGTAAAAACAAGGTAATAACAGGAGCCGATATGTGTTTTATATGTATATCTTTATATATATATATTTGTATTTTGTTGTATATATTTTTATAGTTTAGTTGTGTATCCTGTTGCATTCGTCACGGCACAACGCACCTGCACCTTAACGTTAGCCGAGTGCCTGTGGCTCTTTTATGAAGGTGCAACTGCTCGCAGCAGAACTGATAATTGGGCGAGTTGGTACGAATTCATAGTTAAATATTTAGCGCGCACAATCGGCAAGGACACAGTGAAGGGGGACACACGATCGTATACTCACAACTGTTTATTTTCGGAAATATACAGAACATAAAACTCCAGCTATCAGCGCTGAGCATGTTTTTAATCTATTTCTGTTTATACTGACGTCTCTAATTGCACACGCTCAGCGCTGCTAGCTTGGGTTTCGCGTTCTGTATGTTTCCGAACATAAATAGTTGTGAGTAAGCGCTCGTGTGTCCCCTTCACTGTCTCCTTGTCGATTGTGCGCGCTAAATATTTCACTATGTAACTGCTTGTCTAGTATTTAACTGTAGATTCGAAAATTTTGGTACCCAGGAAATTGGTTTGTTTTCTCTGATGTTAGCCAATAGCAAAAAGTGCTCTTCATTTGGGACATTCCGGAACACTAAAAAATTGAGTTATATATGGGAGGAAATGTTTCCGCGCAAAAAACTATCTGCCGCCTCTTGCTTTGTTTTGAGATAGCACAGGTTCGCAGGGCTATGTGAAAATCAAGAAAAGAAAGCACCACAGTTTTCGCAATGTTCGCAAGATCACGTCGCGGTGTCGTTGCAACGTACTGTCTATGCAAAGTTAGTAGTGTAGAATGATCAAACATGAAATGGCGTGGAAAATGCCTAAAGGTTGGCCTCTTTGCATGACTTGACACAGTTGATGAGGGACTGAATAATAAATAGAACGCTTAACGTGAACGTTGCTTCTGGTGCTTATAACACCATCACTTTTTTCTTTACGTGAGCGCAAAAAAAAGAAGGATAGAACATCAGATGTGTACGCATGCGACATAGTCGTCTTTGAATAAGACGTTTATATCGTCAAAGAATGTTCCACAGATGATGCCACGTACATGTCAAGGAACATTGAATGCAATTCTTTGACAGATGTCAGGGAGGCAAATAATTGTAATGATAATGACAAACAGCTTCTGCCAATTATTCCGAGGACAGGGAATATTGGCCACGCAAAAATCTTTCGTGATTTTAATAGTGAAAGTATCGCCGTTAGCCCATCACGATTCGGTGCTTATGAGAAAGCTTCATTTCCAGCTGAACGAAGCAATATTTCAACTTTATGGACTGCTATTGCACAAAAATTGTCGCGCGTGTTGCACAAAACTGATATCATTGCTGACGAGTTGTACTGTGTGTGCTAAAGGCAGATTAACGCAAGGAGGTGGTGAGAGGTGTTCGCCTGTCCCGTATTTATTTCTGCCGCATTGTCACTGCCTGCCTAAAGAATACTGAGCCGGACATTCGTCACTACAATTTTGCTTTGTTTGTTTGTTTTATTTTCCTCCAGTCTAGAGCTAACGAACGTAACTGCAGTTCGTCACAACAAGAGACGTCCAAGTATTCGAAACTTTCGAAGCATGATTCGAATAATTTACTAATGTAGTAATGTAAAAAAGAATATTTTAAACATTATTTTCCAATATTTTGAAACCTCAACTCTGCTCAGTCCGATGTAAAGTTAAGAAAAAATAGAATAAATGTCATCCACGCGGGCGCAGTATACACAGAAAGCGTGACGATTTACACGGAGGAGTAGGTTACGTCGCCCAGGGGACAAGACGCTACCTGCTATCCGACAATCATTAAAACTCCTCGAAGAGTCCGTCCGATGTATGCGATCAAACTACTTATTAGTTGCTAAAACTTTACTTGTGTTTTTAAGAAACAACGTTTCATCACGTGTGCAATGCAATCACAGAAAGTTTGTAAAATGAGTACTACAATATGCATATACATTTAAAATCAGTTGTGAAAATATCTCTTCATTATATCTGTTCATTATACAAAAACTATTCGAAAAGTATTCGACATTGGATTCGATTTGATTCTGGAAATATTCAGTTTTTGTTGGATTCGATCCCAAATAATACTATTCGCACACCCGTACTCGGAACACTTGTAGCATTCTCTCTCTCTCTCTTTCATTTCCCCATCCTCGTTCCCCTGTGTAGGTTAGCAACTGAACAGCCTAGTTAACCTGCATGTTATTGCTTCCTTCGCTCTCTACCGCTGTCTATTCCGTACGCTTGATCAAAAAAGTTGAGAGACCACGAGATTGAAGAAAACGTTGAATACCCATGCAGCGTCTGACTGTAGCCAGTAAAACTGTACAACAATATGTTGTTCGCATGTATTATAACAGGGTGGAAATATGAATACGAGTCCGCGTTCCGAGCTTGCGGATATATTCAGTTTTTTTTTTTGCCTGACCCAGCCCTCCGTAAACTTTTGAGACGCAGTGTACATTGCTTTACCAGGAATCATCATCAGCAGCAGCAGCAGAGCATTTTATGTCCACTAAAGGACGAAGGCCTCTTCCTGCGATCTCCAATTATTCGTGTCCTGCTCCAACCGATTCCAACTAGTGCCTGCAAATTTCTTAATTTCATCACATCACCTAGTCTTCTGCCGTCCTCGACTGCGCTTTCCTTGTCTTGGCACCCATTCTGCAACCCTAATGGTCCTCCGGTTATCTAACCAACGCATTGCATGACCTCCCCAGCTGTATTTTTTTTCTCTTAATGTAAATTAGGATATCGGCTGACCTAGTTTCCTCTCTGATCTACACCGCTCTTTCCCAGTCTCTTAACGTAACGCCTAGCATTCTTTCTTTCCATCGCTCTTTGCGTGGTCCTTAACTTGTTTTCGAGCTTCTTTGTTAGTCTGCAAGTTTCTACTCCATATGTTAGCACCCGTAGAATGCACTGATTGTACATCTTTCTTTTTAATGATAATGGTAAGCGTCCAGTCAAGATCTGACAATGTCTGCTGAAAACGCTGCAGCCCTTCTTAATTTTTCTGTAAATAGTATTCTCATGATCAGAGTCGCCTTTGAGTAATTGACCTAGGTAAACGTACTCTTTCACAGACTCTAGAGTCTGACTGGCAATCCTGAACTCTTGTTCGTTTGCCTGGCTATTGATCATTATTTATATTACTTATTTATCGATGCCAACAAAGGACGCATAGATTATGTGCCTATTTTATGTGTTTCGCGTTATGCAATTGGTCAGTTAGGTGAATATTATTCTCTTATGGCTACCCACAATGCGGAGTGCTGGCATAGTTTGGTTTACACCTCTAGGCATCAGTACTACGTGCATGCCGCAACAGCGGAAAGATCGAACACATGTCCATGAAACGCAGTTACACCCTTCAGTGAACGCGTTTTGTCGCGTCCATGAGGCACTGAATGTAAGATAATAAAAAGTTATGAAAGACTGCTTTCAGGCTGACGGAATTGAAGTAAATATATGTTCGTAGTTCATGTTTCTTTTGCTGGGGGAGGGGGGGTGTTAGACAACAGGAAGTGCTACAGTTCAACTCTACCATAGATGTGTAAAGAGAAAAGAAAGGGAGAAGGAAGGAATGTTAACCGAAAATTAGTCTTGTTGGCTCATCTAGATACACGGGAAAGCGGGGCCGAGAATTCAGTGACACCGACGATTATGTGGGGAAGATTATGACAGACGCCGTAAAGATGGTGTGAAAACGGAGTGTTTACCACGGTTGCAATGAAATCCCTGTAGGGCTATTTGGAGCCCTACTGACCAACACAGGCACGCCGTATTAGCCGCAACAAAATAGCAAAGAGTTGTCTGTAGACATTGGAGTAAGGCACGTAAGCCACATCTATATAAGAACCAGAGCATGCCGGGAAAATAGAAGGGAGGGGATTAGCGCGAAATTGAATCCTGATCCTTCGTTCTCTGGTCGCCAGATAAGGTAATCCAAGCAGTCTTCCAAGCTCTCAGACTGTAGGACAGGGCTTTGTTTTCTGCTCACATTGCTCGACCTTGACAGCTTCTCATACTCGGGTGCCTTTGGTTACTAGCTTAGAATAGACGCTCCCGTTTCTGGGCGAATGAAGCAGCTACGTGTACTAAGTTGAGGTGATGTTCCTCTGACGCAAAGATAGTATACACTAGGCCGCTGATCAGCCCACCCATGATTGAATGCGGCATTGATGCATATCTATCCGGCCTTCACAGCAACCGTTTGAACGCTGACTACCTCCCAGACTGTTTGTGTCAACATCATTAATGCTCTGTCGTTTTCTTTCTTGTATTTATGTCTACTGCAGGATTAAGGTCTGTTTACACTGATCTCCAATTACTCCAGTTTCGTGTCAGCCAATTGCCTCGCGTGGCTGAAAACTTCCTAATTTCATTAGACCATCAAATCCTCCGCCTCCCTTGCCCGCGTTTCCCACCTTGCAGCAACAATTATCTTGCTGTGATAGGACGTCGACTGCCTGCTATGAGATTTAGAGGATCTGCTTCTTTCTTTGAGCTATACTATCGGCTATGCCCCCATATGATCTCTAATCAAGACGGTCCTGGTTCTGTTTATTAAGACTACGGCAGCTACGCCTCTGATTTCTACCTTTATGATTTGTAGCACGATCATTTATCTTAAGTTTCATTGCCAAATATTTGTTCGAACCACGCAGATCAGCAGAGTCAGAATGCGCTGATTATAAATTTCTGAAGATATTTGCAAGCAGCCGATACCATTTCGACACTCCAGGACTGTTTTTCCGTTGTCGGGGAGTATTGTTATGGAGGATGGAACTTCATTATTGCAGAAGTCGTTGCGCCGTTTATTTCTGGGTGGTTTCCTCTGACAGGTACAGTTGCTCAGTTGCTGCTATATGCCAAGTGCAGGCCTATACTCTGTTAGAGAAGACAAGGACGACATAACTTTGAACATGCTAGATGCTCTGATGTTAAGCTGCGTTTAGGCCTGTAAATACACACGCACATAGTAATTCTCGTGCGTGATTCCACGTAACAGTGCTTGTTGACCACCCTATGCCCTTGATCTGGTGTGGGTGATATCATCGATCAAGTGTTTTAAATACCAACGTTGCTGCACATGATCTTTGTTTTAATTATGTGCAACTATGTTCCACAGCTGCTTAGACTTTCCTTAGTGGAGTTCGCCTAGACTCCGGTTAAGGCGGAGTGGGCTGTATACCATTTTTTTCTGGAGTAACTGCTGTAGGAAAGGTGCAAGCGCTCAGAATTGACTTCAATATATATTGGCCGTTGCCATTTGTTTGTAAAAATCTCGGTTACACCATTCAGCCATGACCGCGCAGATTGTAGTAATTTGTGTAGGAAAGGTGCAAGCGCTCAGAATTGACTTCAATATATATTGGCCGCTGCCATTTGCTTCTAAACATTTTGGTTACACCATTCCGCCGCGACCACACAGATTGTGGAATCTTATTTTAAACAGTGCTACTCTTACCCATAACTCTCATAGCGAACGTTGTGCTATTTAGAAAGTGTTACTTGCTGTGTAGGCATTGTAACTCTGTCCAACGTCTCGCAATCTAAAAGTGCTTTATTTAATACATAGTGCATAATCATGGAAGATATAATGTGAGTAATGGTGTGGCGGTGGGAACCTTGTGTAGTATATATATAATGACGCACATTACCGAGAAGTGGGCGCACGAAGCTTTATTTGCATGCTTGGGCTGATATCTGTGCAACATACATGATGTGCGCTGTTTTGCGTAAATGAATTATTATAAAACTTGTGCTGTTGCTTCATGCACGATATGAAGTTCTGATTAGGTTGTGAAGTTCATGAATGAAGTAACCCAAGGGCAAATGGCGTTGTTAAAAGCGTTTTCGACATCACATAGCTCTTTATATCAAGAAAATCAGAAGAAACGCGACGTGAATCTACAAATAAGATTAAGCAGAAACTACATCGAGAAACTACAGAAACCGAAAATACCGACCAACAAGCATGGAATGGCTAACTGGAGCGAGATCCTTCAGAATAAAGGACAATCATCCCTAGGATACCCTTTATTTTCTCAGTAGTTGGGCATGGAAGGCGGCTCAGATACCGTATTTACTGACACCTACAATTCGATTCGAGAGCTTGTCCTTTCGAAACTGCACAGTGAAATATTAGGAACACCATAGTGATGAGCGCCAGTTTTAGCCATCAACATCGACTTAAGCCTAAGTACATGACGGTTTTTGCATTTCGTATCTATTAAAATTTGGCCCGTGAAGCTGGGTATAGTACCCCCGATCTTGGGCTCAGCAAAAGGACACCATGACCACTGAGACACCACGTTGGGTTACTGAACCTCATGCCGATACGTAGTTCTTTACGAAATGGCGGAGACAAAACCGATATTTCAGCTCAAATTCGAGAAGTGAGTGTGTCATTTATTTGGATGAAGTTGGATACGTTAGCCACTATTTTGTCACAGGCTTCTCCGCAAGCAAGAAATTGTTCGTTGACGCAAAGTTGATATCATTAAATTGATATGAAAAACATTCCAGCAATAACAATTTCGTTCGAAGAGTTTATTTGAGGACAGGATTCGCGAACACTTCGAGTAAATTAAAAGTATTGGTGATGCTTTTTAATAGCACCACTACGTGACTCCACTATAGTTGAAAGACAGGCAGTGTGCCAACCAAACTTCACAAGTTCTATCAACAACGCGTCGGTAAAGCTTGCTAGCGAAATAAGAAGTCCGCGCGCCAGAACTCAAATATTGATGTGTTTAAATGTTGTGAGTTTCAGAAGAAATTGGCAGAACTGAACGAAACAACCTCAGTGAGGAACCAAAGTAAGATATCTATACTATAACCGGCACGCAGTGGTCTATTTTTCTGTGCTCGCGTGATTTACTAAATAACAAAAACAACTCGAGTGAGCTTTTGTCAGTACTATGAAGTTTCAATGCATTCGCTATGATATGAAACATTTTCGCCTGGCGTTGTTTGGGATAAAAAACAAGGCTTTGTTTGCGTTATTGTTCTGGTTGGCTTAAGTACTAAGCAGCGTTCTTTCACTTCGCGATTTATTGTTCTGCGCAGCACCTTACGTAAGCTGTCTGCTTACATTCGCGTAAATACGGTGAATGGGGGTTATGTGAAGGTCAACAATATAACGTTTCCAGGGGGGAAAAAAAATGTGATGCTTCCAGCATAGTGGCAAAGCAGCACCTCCTGCTGCTTTCAAAAGACAAAAGGAAAAAAAAGAAAGAAAGAGAAGAAAGACTGCTGCAGGCTTAGTTGCTGAATCAAGTTGTCTGTCCTGTCCATTCTTTTGGGCTTCAGCTGGCCTGTTCAGCCCCGGCATTTGACAAGGCCCTTCAGCTGCTTCCCTTCGTTATTGTGCCTGCTTACGCATGACCGCCTTTCGCTCTGTCTACGTGTGCCTTGGCGCGTGTGTGTTAGCTATCGATCTGAAAGCCTTGCTGTTTCTCCGATGTCCACGTGTTTCTCCAAGGGGGCAGAGATGGTCTCGACGCACAAGGAAACGGCGGCATAAGCTGCAGTGGCACAACCGGCAGAAGCAACTTGAGCGAGGTTCCCCATACTCGACCGGCGAAATAGCGGCCTGGCGAGCCCCTGTCACCTGCGATGATGGGCTTCGGAGCTGCGCCGGACAGCGGGATGTTGGAGCGCAAGCTGGAGGGAGAACCGTGTGGGGTCATCGCCGTCTTGTTTGACCGCGCAAATCGCTTTTGTCAACAGCAGCCGCAGTGTACATGTGCGTTGACCTCACAGCCTCAGCTTCTTGATTTTAGCTCGCATTGGACGCGATCAGGCTCATCGCGTTCTCCTTGCTTTTACAGAAGTTAGGATCATGTTTGTAGCTTATCTCTGTTTTAAACTGACGTTACCTCAGACACAATTTCTTCTACTTTAACATTTTTTAGTTGCGTTACTTGTACTGTGTGTGCTGTGCTTTATTCTTTGATATTTGTCATCTTGCTTTTCCGTCCCTCTGTCCTCCTCTTCTTTCCATGTTCCATTTCGATGTTTCCGTCCCCTCTTTTTTTGAAGAGCAGGGAGGCGTTGTGCACCTTCCGGTGGCAGTTACCTGCCTGCTCCTCGCTTTTCCTGTTCTCTCACGTGTATATATGTTTCCAAATCAAATGATAATAATAATAATAATAATAATAATAATAATAATAATAATAATAATAATAATAATAATAATAATAATAATAATAATAATAATAATAATAATAATAATAATAATAATAATAATAATAATAATAATAATGGCCATGAGTGAAAGACGTTATTTTTCTCGGAAAGAGATGTACACTTCTCTGTCTGTATTACATACGACTGCTTGATACGATAGGGCGTTGCAATCTACCGAAAATCACCGTTGTTTCTGGAGTGCTGCACTTTTAACCAATTAGATAGAGTGGCGCGGCCTGTGTAAGGTTCCCGTGTAACCTACGTAATCAAGGTTGAATTCATGGTTACATTTACCCACTGCTGAAATGTTGGAAAGTTGCCGAGTGGAAGGAACGTAAAAGTTTAACGCCGATATTACTATTTTGTAGCTCAACCCAATACTGCTTGCAACGCCGGACCAGTGACCTAACCGCCAAATTGTTGGGGCCAAAACAATCAACGACAAAGGCGCGCCGTCTTCAGTTAAGCCCTGTGTGCTACTTGCTGCGCTTTGAGTAATCTTTCTACTGCTGCTGCATGACCGTCCTCCTATCCCTATATCTCCCGAAAGCATCCTGTGCTTCGTGAGGCTTATAGCGCGTTAAAAAGACAAGGACGAAAGTGAGACGTGACACACACATAGCGCCTGTGTGTGTCACGTGTCAGTTTCGTCCTTGTCTTTTTAAAACGCTATAAGCCTCACGATGTCTTACCAACAAGCCCAAATCACTGCTTTACAGCATCTTGTGCTTCCCATACGCTTTGCCCCACTGTTGCAGAAATGCTGTTTTTTTTTCCTTTTACGACTGCTGGTCTAATTTATATTTTGAACGACCGAGAAAATGGCAGAGACCCTTAGCTTTAGACTTATGCCAGTTTTAGAGCTGGTCACTCTGGTTCATAGAATCTCTTCGCTAACTTCAGTCAATTATTTCTTGCCGCAACTCTCTATGTTTGAGAAGCTCGGGAAGAAGACGGAAAAGAAATCTTGTCATGAGACAAATTACGCTTGGGCCCATTTGCTCGTTAGAATAAATGTTGAGCGAAGCCTTCTTCAAATGATTCAAATAAATTCTACGCAACGAGCCACATGATGCGTACAAATTAAGCAGACCTAACACATACATTGTAATGTGTGTGAAGGGAAACTCACCTGAAAAGGTAGTAGATAACCGACATAGGTGGTTAAAAATTTCTTTATTTTACTCTAAAGTAACGTGTAATTTAAGGCAATGTATATGTGTCTAAAATCCACCGCTACCAACTTTAATGTTATATAATGTTTATGTTTATGCACTATAGCATTTGCAGTACGCAGGAATGGAAACAGCAATTCGTGTACACGCACAAGGCGATTCTTCGGCGCGGGAGTATCACGGGCGTGACAGGGATGTTTGATGTTCGCCGACGGTAGATTGGTGAGAAGAGTGATAAGCACCGGAAAGACGGCGCAACATGTGTAAAGACATTTAAGGCTTCTTTGTTCTCTTGTCTCGCTATACCACAAATCGAGTGGCACATATCCAGTAGTCTAAGAATGGAGGAAGCCAAGTATAATAAATATACATGAATCATAATTGTCGCTGAAAATCATGCTCTGTCCACTAATAGGCCTGCACACTTTAGACGAACCTATGTGAAGACATTATTATACTATGAGGTTTGTATGTAGTGGCTTGTTTGAAAAATTAGAACGTAAGTGAGTGAATGCAGTGGCACTACACTTTTGGTTCATGTTTCTAGTGGCAAATTTCTGACGTCCGATTGCACGTGCATATTTTTTGAAAGGTTGGTCTAGACAAAATTAAGAAAAACGAATAAACCATTCAATACATTGCATCCATTGAGATGTCTGTGTGCTTAATGCATACTTGTGAGGTGGCATTATATGTACTTGTTCTAGATCGTGATTTGTTGTTCGGTTCCGCTGCACAGAATTCAGCTCACTTGCAATGCATTGCCGCTCAACAGTGGCTGGCCATGAACGCATGTGCTTATATATATCTAAGAATATATCCCGCGATATGCTGATCGACCGACGAACGTACGCGCTACCATAGTGTTTTAGGCTAAGAAATGTTCGCTTTAATGAGCTCGAGATGGTTCGCCTAAGGGGCACGCCTATGGTCTTCATTCTACTCAACACTGGGGTGAAAGGTAGTCAAAGAAATGTAAAAGAGCATGAGGAATGATGACGAAATAAGGCAATACGCATGCACTTGGTCTGCTGAAGCTGTACATGCAAACTTTCCTGGATAAGTACTACATAGGATAAGTTTAAACAATGCGAAAAGACGGCGAAAAAGAGCACTAACACACAGTACCGGTGCTATGCTACCAATTGAAATATTTGTGGAGCGCGAAAGAAAGAACAACCGACTGATGCCACCTGGCATTGTATCAGATGCGGTAGCTACATATTTATTCGGTAAATCATGTTTCATAAATGCAATCTCATTACTTTCAATATAATATGCATTTCTCCTTGAGTGCAATACCACGCGTGTTCGTGTACAGAAGAAATCACGTGACACTCTCCATCGACAACCATACAATATCTGATACAATTCCCTATCAGCAGCAAAACGCTGTGACCGGTTAATAGTTCTGACATTGTTTCATAAATATAAGAGCCGCACTGCACGTGAAGCCAAGTAAACAAACCATGAAATAAAAGGTTACAAAATTACCAAAAGGGAACAAGATCACAGGATCAACAAAGACCCCTTGGGGATGACCAAACTGAAGAGATGCTAACATGAAATGTGACGGGGTACGCGAGGGTAGGTGTTGTAACAACGAACAAAACAAACGCAATAAGGTTGTATGGGATGAAGCTGAGAGCAGCAATCAAGCCCGAATACTGAAATAAACCAACCAGTATTCAACAAGCTGAAGCGATCACGTACTTTAAGGACGGTGGAAAAATTAATAAAAAATACACAAGAAAAGGTGAAATTGGCGGTTGATAGAGCGTCATTTCCACACACAGAAAGTAGGCTAATAATAAAGGATACAAGTACTCTGTCGCTCAGGGATTGAAATATGCGTTTTGGAGAAATACACAAACGTAAACCAGCCACAAAATACAATCACAAAGAGCATAAACTTAGCTCCCACTCACACATGACCTTCTAGAGAAGCTGTCTCGTCTCTTCAGAGAAGAATCGGTAGCTCCCTTACACAGGTGCGCTCAGCATTGCTGATAAAGGATTCCTCGATTATCTCCCTTTCGAAATTGTTTCTAAAAAATCTGCCTCCCAGAAACATCGGGTATGCAACCGAATCTTAGACTATAATGACCCAAGTGCTCTCCAAATTTTCGCCTACATTTAGCCTTTCATCCCTTGCCCTCTCGGTAAAACTTCTGCCTGCTTGACCGATGCTTTGCGTTCCGCAATTGCGCGGGATTTTGTACAAAACCACAAATTTGCAATTGATTATTTTGTTCATGTGCTCCTTTGCGCAGCTGTGTGGACTTCATGTTCTTCATGGAATAAACCTTTGGCAGCTTGATCGGTGTACCAAATACTACACTGAAATTATACCTCGTGTTTGCATTTTTTGATGTCGTGTGAGATTCCGTGATTGTACTGAAGTAGGTGCACTGGCTTCTCGTCACTCTTCTTGCTTTCTAGCAGTGACTGCTTCATTTCCTGAAGAAGCTCTTGGTTACCGTTAACGGTGGTTAGCTAGAACGCATTGGGCGGGAGACTTGGGAAGAAAAGCTCAAATGCAACAGATGCGAGCAGGATTTCTTTAACGAAGCCCTGAGGCAAGTTCTGGCGACCCCTCTATTGACTGTTTACGAGTATGCACTACCGAGAGGCACCAGACCTTTCGCAGATCGCGTATTGCACATTACATCCGTCAAACGCGTTCATCATGAAAATAGGCATAATGCTAAAAACTGGCCAATGTTGTCATCAGGCTTCTCATATCTGAAATTCAGGCCACTGCCATAGTTGGTAAATGTAGTAATCCTGCAATCAGTGTCATTAAAAATGACAATGATAGCAGTGATTTTGGCAGCGCTATTGATTGTGTGTGAATTGTGTGCATTGATTGTGATTCTGTGTGGTATTGACTTCAACCGCCAGGTGCCTGGACCTTGTCTTCTTTAGTGACGGCAATTTGTTGACCCTTTCTTCTTTTAGTGCGCTGCTCTCAGGCGTCTGTTCCTGCAGTAAGGGTTGGCGTAGGCGTAACCTAGCAAACTAACACAGCGAAGGATGAAAGAGCGAGCGTGAAAGCACAGCGGCCGATGACAGACGGCGATAGCGAAGAGAGCGCGAAGGGGGAAGCGGAGGAGGAGGGTGCAGCGGAACCATGATGCAGAAAGCGGTGGAGAAGGCTGTGACGAAACCGTGAGAAGAAGAGGGTAGTGCGGTGCTAGAAGCAGGCTCCGCGGCGACGATTGCAACGAGAAGGCGCCGGAGTGGCGTGCATCGTTCGGGAAGTCTGTCTGTGGCGGACGCTGTGACTTGCGTCCACGCGCCACCCACGCACTGCCTCTCGCGATCTCCTGATTAGCGAGGCAGTCATGCCACGCATCTATCCGTTTACAACATACCGCACAAGATATATAGTCCGCACCAGTCAATATATCACGAAATGAAAACGCGTATAGAACTGCGCTCAAATGCTGAATTGGGGAGTATCATAGTCGCCGGTAAATTTTTTTGACGTGTCTTTCTTATATTTGGCCTACGCTATTCTTGAGCTGCCGGGCTTGTGCCACTGGACAGGCGCCCTCTCTTAGCCTATCACCTAGAATTGGTGTGCTACGCTCTCACACAAGGACCTTAGAAGCCTTACATATGTATATGTACACATGTATATACACATGTGGCGCATTTCTTGGGGCATAACGTTTTTTTCTGTTCTTCCCTCGAAAAACATCAAACATCGTCTTCGTCATAGTCGTGACCACGCTGTTTAGACGACTCGCAATGTGCGTCTGCAACAACCACTGTTCCCATATCGGCACCACAATCAACAATCCTTAGAGAGGAAGAAGGGAGCAAGGGGTACCAAGGGCAATGTTGTTTGCCGTTTTGGCACTTGTGAAGTGTATCGGCTCACTAAACCATGATATCTAACCTTTACCATTATGGTAGCCCAAAAAATGGCGTCATTCTTTGAGGTACAACGAGCCTCTGTGATAACGCCAGGCGCTCGGTGTTGGGCTGTATTGCCCATGCTAAAGTATTGGAAAAAGAGGAGCTCAGCGCTCGAGATGAGAGCGATCCCGGCAAGAGAAGTGAAGCTGCCGGCGTAATGAAGGAATCGTCAGTGTGGAAACACCTGCGGGAAGTAATCCGTGTGTCTAGCGGAAGACCGAGTTGGCGTTGACCTGGCGGCCCGGGACTGTTCAACGAATCCGCGCTGAGTAGAAGCTGCAAGTTTGTCCTTGCTCTTGACACCAACACTGTCGACTTTATTCGTACTATGAGGGTATTGTTCTTCATTTCCATATGGCAGCAGTGATCCATGTCCCGCATACTCAAACAGACGTCATGAACCTCGTAGGCTGCATGATGACTTCGAAAAGTCTGCGAGACTGTAGCTCTTTCTGCATTCCTACTATACCTGTTTTTTTTTTTCATTTAATCTTCTTCACATCTGCAGGAAGAGCACTCTCCTGGAACTCAGTGGTCGTTCTGTGGCTATGGCGTTTTGCTTCTAAAGACGAGATCAGGTCGTGATTCACGGCCGCACCGGACGTATTCCGATCAGGCGAAATGCAATAACTATGGTTTACGCTGATTTAGAAGCACGTCGAAAATTCTGTGTGGTTTAAATTAACCTGGATCCTCCCATTATTGCGTGCTCTGATTTCCACTGAGTTGCACTGAGAGTTTTATCTTCGTAGCATGAATTTTCTAGAATCTCATGAAGTGAATGCCAACATCCGAGGGGGCAAAGGAAGCCTATTTCAAAATGTTGCCAGAAACATATGCATATCTTTTTGAGCGAAACACCCCTGATTACTATGCAGATTTTTTGAGTTTTTAAACGGCACCCTAACAATATCGCTAACTGTATAAGCAAGCTACCAGCCAGGCCTGTGGGCGTCCTGTAACGTCGGGCGATTTTCATGTTACAGAAAAATTCATCTTGCTGCTGCGGCCCAATTAAGGAGAAATATTTAGAGCAAGAAGCACCTTCTGCTGTTTAGGGCAATGAAGAGACGGTTTTGTGCGCTATTGCTTGGGGTCGCGGAAGGGTCAATAGACGGCTTTATTTCAGCGTTCATAGTTCACTACATGCAGACGTGTGTACTTTAACACATTGCACACGAGTGCTCAGCATAAATGGTACAGTGCTTTGCACGTCGCTAGAGTCTACTACGTGGTTACACTAAAAAATGGCAAAATCAACGCAGATCTCTGTAACAGCTGAATGCGAAGAATGTGAGCGGCGCGATTCGTACTCAGAGTTCAAACTCCTCTATCTGCTTGCCCTCTCCATGCCTTCTTTGGTGGTCTGTCTGCGGGGAGCTAATTCAGACGTCGTACAATAAGTTATCCAGGAGAAGGCCGGAGAGCAAAGTGGGAGGTCAGAATGCCCAGTTAGTTCATGCCGTTGGCTATAAGCCGCGGGAAGCCAACTCTGGCCCTCCAGCGATTGAAGAAGATCCCGCGCGAAATTACCCTCATCAAGCGCCAAGGAGTTACATCAGACTGGCTTCCAAACGAGCCCCGAGTGACAACCCCTGTTTTTGGCTGCCATTTCATACGTTGGACGGACATTGCTGAGGGCACGGGGAAGTCTCATAGCTTTCAATTGAGTGTGGTGATTATATAACGTACGCTAAAATCAGTCGGGCCGTTTTTTCACACTCTTCATGATTGTGTCTTGTTACGCGGCTCATGCGAAAGGAAAGCGACGTTGAGGTCCGGGGTGTGGCAATCCGAGTCACAAACCTTTTATCGCTGCTTCAAATCGTCAAACGAGTTTGCTCAATTGGGGCAACTCCCCTCAACCTCTTCTGCTGCTGTGTGAGTTATAGAGGGCTTTGCGCCCTGTAACACTAAATAAACAGGAAGAAGACATGGCACTGCCAGAAAATAAATTTCTGGAGTCAAAGGTAGACAGCGGAGTCTCGTCAGCAACTGTCAAGATATAAGAAAGATTGCAGAATAATTCTGTACTGAGTGGCAGTGTCTGCAGAATGACGACGCAGCCATGATTAGCCAGAGTTCCTGAGAATAGATGAAGTCCCATGTGTGACTGTCAACCAAAGAGAGGAATAATGGGAGAGAAAATAAGAGATGATGGGCAGAGGGGTTAGCCAGATTATCTTCTAGTTGGCTGCATTTCACTGGAGGATGGGGTAAGGGTAGAGAAGCTGAGGAGAAAAAGGAGTCGCTATAGTAAAGTTCTGTCCACGCAGACATAATGAATCCACCTCACAACGGCTACAGTCTTTCAATCAGTCACGATGCTTTTTAAGAACGACGCTTTCAGAAGAGCCACTCGGATTGACGCATGCTGCGAGCAGAGTCGAAGAATTCTCTTTTCCGTTAGGGGAGGGATATGAAGCTTGTCATGCGGTTGCAGATATTTTTCTTTGTGCCGTGAAACTACGACAATAGCAAAGAAGATCTATAAATATATGTTTGCACCCACAAGCTTAACCCTCTGCATTTCTCGCCATTCCTATGAGGAAGAAGTAGGCATTCGTAAGTGCTATTCTAATGCTTAGACTTCAATTGAGAGTTACTTTCCGTTCTCGTAAGCCGTGCGGAAGGCAGAGCTTTAGACGTACACAGACCAAATGTGCTAGTTTCTAAAGTGATCTGAATTAAATTTGGCTAATGCAAGTTCGCATGCAAGCACGCGGAGATTTCCCGCTCCATCTGCTCTTGACATTGGTAAAGCATAGCCCTTTATATTGTCTTGGGCAGATCGAGCGTCTGCATCTCCTTGGCTGTTGCCAGCGATACCACAGTGATTTGGCAACTATCGAAAGATGATCTCATATTCTTAATTTCCCCGTAGTATATCTCGGTTTTGTCCGCAGCAAATTGATCATGGGATCAAAGTTGTGGTGGGCTGCCTTGAAATCGCAGAACATACACCATTCATGGGACGTTTGCTCATTCATGAATTGAAGTGCTTCACGCAGAGCTAAAGTTCCACAGCCATCCTAGAGGTAATATGTGAAGTCTTCCTATTATCTGTCAATATTTAGCTCAGCTCAGAAGAACAACACAGCTCATACTCTGGCAGATCGATGGATTGGTCATGCGCTGCTGAACTAAAGTACATGACCGATCCGTCGATGTACATATAAGCTTTTACTCGTGCAACAGCAACAATGCTGCCAGCTTCAACGCAACTGACGTCATTTGTGCCCTTTTCATGGCGCCTAGAATGGTAAGCCAAAATTGTGGTGTATTTGGTGACTCCCATGGCCACGATGATCATGTTGCAGGGTAGTAATTCGATGCTAAGAACGCTGTATGAATAGTCAAGAAGCGCTTAAAATTCCTACCCGGCCTAGTTGTTCGTAGGCAAGCAAGAGAGTGAAGAGGTGCTCTTGCGACAAGTCTAATGTGTACTTGTAAACCGTCAACCTCAATGTACGTTGTTATTGAATAGTTATGCGCTATGGCGATAGTGGCTGCTGTGTTTGCGCACTGAGGAGACCGAGGCATATCCGTACAACTTGGGCTTGTACGCGCTGGAGTGGGGAAAGGGGGGTAGCTGTTGCGAAAGTTTGTTTTAGTGGTGTTACCAAGCACAGGCAGGCTGTGCCTTAAGAAGTCCATGAAGAGCGAATGGTAAAGCCGTAGCATTGATTGCTTGGAAACACCCCACGACCTTCCCCCGACAAATTTTAATGCATGAGTAATCGCACATGACCACTTCATGCCCGGTTAGTCCGGTGTTCAAGGTAAGTCCCGGTTAATAATGGCCAAAAGAAAGGGTGTTTTATACATATGTAATTATTATCTCATTTACGTATATAACATATTACGTCATTGCTTTGCGTGTAAAGGCGACTAAGAGGCACTTTTCTGAAGATAGTTGTAGGTACTGCTTGTGCAGGTAAGAAGACGTTTGTGAGGCCGCCGTCTGTAGTCTCACTCGTATCAGACATTGCATGGTGCACCTATAGAAAAGTGATAGTCAAAGGTGGAAGAATATTCAGGTTCCCAATGATGCCGGTACTTGAATGGAATGCAATTTATATACTATGCGTCTTCGCCTAATACTTACCGGATATGTGGAAGAATAACAACGTAACATTCACCCACACAATAAAATAAAAGGTTAAGGAGTTGAATAATTTCATGTCCTAGCTTGCAGCAACTTTTGTACAAGATATATATAATAATGTAGTTTTCACATCAAATAAGCAACGCTTGGCTTTGATCAAACTAGGATACAGGCTCAATTTAGAAATCAATATTGAGCAATGTATTGCGTCTATGTTATTCATTTGTTAATAGAGAAGTTTATAATATAGCGTCTCTATATTGGACTTCAGAGGTTACGAAAGACTTTTCGATCCTATACAAATAGCAACAGTCATAAAGTTTTGTGGCTAAGGAGTGGGAGAAGTATAGGGGAATATTTTCGGAAAAATCAAGAAATATTCCCACACTACCATGATTCTTGAGACGAGAATAAAAAAGCAATACTAAGAAAACTGTTAGCTAAAAACGCATGGTCTCCCCAATGCCATTCTCGGCGTGCTCGCAAGTACTCTCGATGTTACGTTCAGGATTTTTAGGCGCAACATTAAACACGGAACATCTTCACGTCGAGGTTTCGGGAGAACATTGTCCTATGCCGCAACACTGTTGATTACTTGCAAAAATAAATGATACGAGTGATTGAAACGGCAAGGTATATGTTTATGTCTGGAGAATAACATGCAAAAGGCACAAAGTTGCTACAAGAAAACAACACTTCGTGAGTGATATGCAGGCTTATTAAGGTGTGCATTGGTTATCCAGTCCGTGTAGATACAAGAAAACCAGGATATTTTTCGGTTTTAAGTGTTTTATTTTTAGTGCACAACTTATGAAAGTTATCGCCACTGCATGATGAACCATTGAAAAATAGGAAATTATGGCATGACACTATATCTGTGAAACAAATATCTAAGCATTGCAGTCCTGTGTGTACAGCACCTAGCAATTTTATACGCGTCTGGGCTACAATGCATAGTTATAAAATGCGCCACTTTATTGCAGTGGTCACGAAATGGCCAAACGTGGATTGAGCCAGCCATGCGACCTCGTTTTGAAAACTCGCTCGTACCTGATGGCCCAAACTCGCTGAAGCGACAGGTCACTTTTACACAGTCACGATGATGTCAAACCACTGTTATAGCGACACTAACTCAATGACCTCAACAACTGAGCTTTTTTCACTGTTTATGTGAGATTATAATGCCGTTTGTAAACACTTGTTAATTTTGTATTTATAATTAATATAACCTCGAAGTACGCTGAGTCACGTACCGTACGAGAGAGAAGTGGTTCTTGTGAGGAAGGAGAAAAGGCTAGCGCTATTTTCTGCAACCCATGTGGGAGCACGGCTCAGCGCGAGCAGGGTGGAGGGCATGGGGTTAAAAGAGAGAGAGGGTAGAAGGGAGAAAGGTAGAGGAGAGGCACAAGACCGAACTGACAACTGCGAAAGAAAAGTGACAAATTCCGTTCAACTCAAGTTAAGGTGTCAAATGTTCACGTCAATCAATATTCTAAGCTTCTGATTGAATCCTCGTGGTCTAAGTCAGTGGTAACGCCAACGAGAGCCATAGGGTATTTGGTATAATTTATAATATACCCATTTCCACGTTATCCATATAGATTACGGAAAACTATTCCCTACCACAGTATTTTTAGCAAATCGGTTATGATCTTACTACTGTTCAGCCTGCTTTGGCAAAAGTTTCTTATTTCTACTGCAACAGGAACTGTCCCGGTCACCTTCGTTTCCTGTCTCCTTCTGTTCCTTTTTTGCTTCACTTCCATCTGTTGCTTTTGAAGGCATCAAACAATGTTGCTTATTCTCTGAACTGACCACACATGTCCTTTCAGGTTCTGTTATGGCGACAAACTGCCTCGAGCCAAATAAACTTGACGGGCTTGACACGAAGGAAGCTACAGCGGAAGTTGGGGTTCCTCGTGTTCCTTCCGTAGCGTCCGGTGAGCTTCTTTTCTTCTTTTCATTGTCTTATTTGTTCCACGAAGTTTCGAGGACTTCCGACCCATGTACCTCCTGACTGTGTCCGCTCAACGGAGGAGAAATTTTTTAACTGTGTAAGTCTTGGGGAATTTGCCGAGAATTGCACTCAAGTCTACGCCTCGTGCAGTTGTTTTTATGTTGTTAGGAGCAGTAGATAAGTATATACAAGAGAACAGACATGTTATCGGCGCTAAAGACTGGCATACTTTTAGAACAACGCTATTTCAGGCCCTAAAAGGTGTAAAAGGCCTGTGCGCATTCATTGTCGACTGCGATCAGATTATTTGCTTGAGAATTGTACGGTGCAGTTTGTGTTACCTAATGTTGTTTTGTGTTTATTTATATGACAATGCATGACCGTAACAATTCCCGGCCAAAAGACAACAGTTAAGTCACCTGACCCACCAAGGAGGTTCAGTGACTATGGCATTGTGTTGCTGAGCGCCCTAGAGCGGGTTCATTTCCCAACCGGGACAGCAGCATGCCGATAACTGGGAAACGAAAAAGCGCTCGTGTACCGCATTTTATGTCGCCGTAAAGAATTCCAGGAGGTCAAAGTTACCCCGGAGTCCTTTACTATTATGTGGCTCATAACCCACTGGGTAGATGGAGATCGTTGAGCCGAGCAATTTAGTTTCATTAATCACCTGACTAGGCCAACAGCAGTATAGGATGGGGGAAACACAAAAGAACAGCTGTTGTATGTCACATGCGCATAAAACGGAAAACAAATTTAGGTAACCAACGTTATCGTTGTGTCTTCGGGTAGAATATTTTACATACCAAGTCATTGTTTCTCCGGTGTCCTTGATATAATTTACAAAATTTTCGTTTCGACATTCAAACAATTCAAAAGGAATAAAAGAACGCGCGAAATATTCATTTTGTTTCTCAAGTTTCAGACGGACTCCAGGGTTCGGCGTGTATTAGAAGAATTGTGTTATTTCCTACCATTGAAGACATAAAAACTGCTTACAAATGTAAAATGACTAAAAATTACATCGCTAAATCTCCAAGTGCCTCCCTGTAGTAAAATGTCGATCATAAATTCAGAACACTTCCTATCGGAATCGGAGCTGTACGACGAACACGGTGATTAATTCTTTAAATATTGATTTCAAATAATACAATAACAATGGCGATGATAACAGTAGTGACATTTAGGCCAATGACCACGCCAACGAAGACGGACGCGACAACAAGAACATAATTATATCACCGACTACTCCAATTTCATCAATGTGTCAGAGGCCAATTTATAACACCGCTAAATTGCTTTCTTAAACAGCGAACAATCAAATATTAGTGCAGATTTTCTACGTGGTACAACAATGTTTCAATGGATTCTCGATAGTACTTATGTAGACGGCAGCAAATAAAAACGCTGTCAGCGCGAAAGCTGCTTGTTACTACACTAAGCCAAGGATAGCATTTTGACTCGCAGCAAAGGCAGAAGCATTGGCCGCGTCTGGCGAAGGACGCCCTCGACAAGGGCTATACAAAACGTTTGTGTTTCAAGGATGTCGCATTCTTATTGGACGCTCCTATGGCACGACGTTCAGTAACCTGGCATGCGTGAGGAGTTGTTCTGTAATGGGAATCGCGTTGCCAAGGAAATGGAAGAGGATGTATGAGAGTAGGAATAAGCAGTGTGCCCTATTCAGCCACGGCTCACTGAGTAGACGTGAAAAAACCCGCTGCGAGGATAAGAATACGCCAAAGAAATCGTGGTAGTACTACAAATGCGTCTCGAAAAACAAATCATAATTTTTTTTCTTCAATATAGGACTAAATCTGAAGCATCAAAAGTTTTTTCCGCAGATGCATCCGCGAAGTGTATATGGAGTGAGTATAACTAAACATGCCCACGGTACCACGGGTGAAATTCGAAGGGCATCATTGCAAAGCTTTCTCCAGGATGCATAGGCCCGGGCGTTGTGCATGAGCTGTAGGATAGGATAGAATACAACCGCGTTCAATAAAAAAAGAACATTGTCGCGATGGGTCCTTGATGCCGGAGCATGACCTGCCGAATAAACGCCAAATAGAAAAGAAAAGAAGAAAAAGAAGAAAACATTTGACAGGTACACTTACGACTGCTTACTAAATTCTGCGGTTTTACGTGCCAAAACCATGAAATGATCTTGAGGCACGTCGCAGGGGGTCACTTCGAAAATTTTGACCACCTGTGATCTTTAACGTGCCCGCCAACCACGGGACACGGGCGTTTTTGCATTTCGACCCCATTGAAATGCGTCCCGCAGCCTGGATAAGATTGCTTACGTCTGCGAATTCGAAAGCGTTATACCATTTGTAGACCTTGGGACGCCATGAACGCGCTCCCGTAAATGAGGGGGGTGTGCCAACTCTTCTCCATTGGCTGCGCCGTCACGTGCTCAATGACTCACGCGATAGGCACAGCCTTCGTCATGCGGAACCGTGGAGCCGCCGTGGCGTCAGAGAAGCGTGCTCGTTTCGTAAAAATTTTTTTTTTCAAAGCCAATTATTGTTTACAGGAACCTTCATGAGAAATTTGACGTTAATTCGAGCACATAGTGACTTGTTGTTCCTTTTGGCGCACTCGGCCATTTTCGGTATCAGGTTCCGGTCGCTCCTATGCGCTGACGGATTTTTGCGGACTGGGGCATATAATGTTCTCGCATTAAAATTTTGAGCCAGACACTCCTGTTACCCTCATGCGACGATTGATGCGAAAAAAATTCGCTGCGCAGTGACTCCGTCAGGAGACATTGTCTTCCATCAACTTCAATTGAAAGTTGAATCAACTTTTTTCAACATACATTTGTAGAAACCATTACAACGGCGCAGTTTCAAGGGTGTGTACACATTAGGTACGGGGTTATTAGCTTAAATGATTTGAAGGCGCCAAAAGAATTTTCGTTTAGATCTTTCTTCTACGGCTGCAGAGAGTAGGAAGAAGGTATACATAAACAAAATCTTCAGGTTTGGTCTGAGCATGCACTGAGGCTTTTTAGGATAGCATTAATTTGCCGTGTTATTTAACATCTATTCCACTGACGCAGTCGTAGAAAATAACAGATATGCTCTCGGGCACATTGAAAAGGTACTGTGTGCACATTGCTTTGTACTTATATCACTGTGACACAATGTTCGTATCGTCTTTTGTTGAAATAAACTTTCTGTGTCTTTGTGCCTCACCTCTTTCTTGTCTCTTTCTCTGTCTTGCCTGTGACCCTCACTTCGTCCTGCTGTTTAGCGCTGTTTTACTGCTCGTAAACTTTCTTAAGCCCATTCACCCCTATAGTGGTATGTATCTGTATCGGTAAATACACAGTATTATAATGCATCGTCCCTGTAGTGCATCAAACTCGGTATAGATAAGGCAGAAGAAAGGAATTGAGGCAGAAATCACCGCACCAAATCGCCGTGGGCCAGTGCCGCGAGCGCATTCGCAGAGGAAGGGGCAGTGTGGGAACGCTGGGATGATCAGCCGCATCGGAGTCAGCTGTAGAAGAAGACGATGACGAACGCGCGAGCAGTGGCAGCAGCGTGAGGGTACTGGTGAGGGGCAGTATGAGAACGCTGGCATATTGGGCGGCATCGGAGCCAGCTGTCAAAGAAGACGGCGACGAACGTGGGAACAGTGGCACGAGCTTGTTTGGACGGTTAAGACGAGCGACGCCGACGAGCCAGCTGTAGAAGAAGACAACGAACACGCCAGCAGCTGAACGAGTGGGTTCTCGTGGTTACGCCGAAGGATGTCGACGCCCAACCCAGGAACGGGCGGCTATAGGAGCTACCCTCTAAAGGAAAATGGAGATGTCATATCATCCTCAAGCAAACCGTAATTTTTTTCCTGCATGGGGAGCAAAGTGAACGCACCCCCCATTTATATAACGGTCCAGTTTCCTGCAAACTTCAGTTGGAGCGGTGGCATTTCCCGAGGAAACTATCACCATCAAATTCAAGACGTGTGACATTACATTATCTAGTGCTGCAGACAACGCAGCTATCTGTACTGCTAACCTTGTACCTTCATATCTGAGATAGCATAAGCGACGGACGAACGTTACGCCTTTACCAGTGTGAATGCATTGCAAAAGCTGCAGGAGTAAAAGAAATGTCACTCAAGATACCTTTGCCTTTACATGGATAGATGTAGATTCTGTCAGGAAAGGACGGGCCTACAACCTATCGGGCCCTATAACGTAAAACTATTCCAATAGGTTTTCATTCCAATCTTTTGCCGTAAAACTGGAGTAACCGCCGACTCAACCATCGGGCGGTCATCCGCAGGGTTGTCTGAACAGACTAATCAAACGCTCGCCTCGTTCGTAGGATGTCACTATTGTTTGTATGAAAAACGAAAAGCATCGCCTACACTGAGCGGCTATTTTATCTAATTAGCTGACAAGAGGCGAGGAGCACGCTCAAGTGGAGAGGAATTCGATGGGGCGAGCCACTGCCATGAATATCGATAACCGGATAACGAGGGTGGTGCAGGCATCGGCAATTGGTCCGCTTTACCTTCCTTAGCTTCCCGTGGCTGGTCGAAAATCGCGGTGGCGTGCAACGGAAGCTTAAGAATGACGCTAAAACGGATCCTCAGCAAAGAAGAGTTGTCAGAATGAGGTTATAAACGCACCGAAAGTTCTCGAAAACGGTATACATGGCCAGGCAAGAAGTTTTATTATGCGCAAATAAACCCATGCTCTCCGGCAGGTGCGAGTAGCCAGTGCCTGAGCGATCGGTGGCAGGGAGAGTACGTATGTGAGTGAGTGCCGGAGAGTGGCCGTGAGCACGAGTATGAGCACGAGTGGGTGCCGTTAAGTGTGAATGGAAGCGACTGAATGCCAAGAGAGTGTTCTTGATCTTTTATTCCTTTCGGAAGGGGGCAGCCTGAGGCTATTCAGAAGAAAATTCAGTTTTGTTTGGCATTTGAATGCACCTTTAACGCGAACAGGTCACTTTGGCGAGGTGAGCTTTTGCGGTTTTCTGACGTCGCGTGACAGGCCGGTGAACTGGATGCAGCCCGAACACTCTTGGCCAATAGCCGAGGGCTAATGGTGAAAAGGCGTCGAATCAGAGATAAATATTCTTCTTTCGTTCGGTCAAATCATGCATAATCAGTGTGTACACGTCCTATCAATCGGGGAACTATCATGGTTTTCGTGACGTCGCGTGACAGACAGGGGAACTGGGGGTGGCCCAAAAATATTGTTGAGAAATCGCGGAGGGCTGATTGCAGAATTGGAATAGAAAAGTTTGGAATAGCGTACGTTATAGCACCCGTGGTTTGGGTTCGTCCTCGGACACCCACACAGAATATAACACGTAAAACCAGAGAGCAGTAGGGGACCACGTGGTTCAGCTCTGCACCGAAGGACCCACTTCAGGCTATCCAGCCGGCTGAAAATGCCGCCAGGGTCCAAGGGCTCGAGGCCAACATCTAGGTAGAGAGGCATAGGTTTCATAAATCTGCCGTATTAAAATAAAGTTTATTCCTCCTCCTCCTCAAGATACCATCTCTTTGGCCCAGCCGCTGCTTCTGGGAGTACTAAGGCAGTATTGCTCACAAGACACAATACTCACTCACGATTACACTGGCCCACACTGTGTCCACACGCATTTTACAGGAGTGAAATGGGGCGTTAGCGTGTGAAGAAAGGTGTGACTGGGCCTGAGTATGACTGGGATTTAGTGCCTGTTAACGCGACAACGAGGAATAGTTAACGACAGGGATATTGAGTATACGTGAGTGACCGCCATCGAGCGTGGGTCGAGGTGAGTACGTATGTGAGTGAGTGCCGGTGATTGGCCATGGGCACGAGTATCAGCACGAGGGGGTACTGTCAAATGTGAATGGAAGCAATTGAATGCCGAAAGAGTGTTCTTGAGTGTGAGTTCTCGCGAGTAGGAAGCTGAGTTAATACTTACGACAGTGAGTGTGTATGAGTGGGGATGAGTACATGAAGCAATGAAAATATTGGCGAGTGCGTATGGCTGAGTATGGGTTACTCTTCCTCCCTGTGAGTGTCGGTAAGGACTTGGGTAAATCGAGCCACAAACGTGAAGGCCGATCCGAATGGTGAGTGCATGTAACAACCGCAAGTGCAACTTCGAAAGTGCTGCGGCACAACGCAACACACACCGCTACTGTAAACTCATAGTCTGAGGATATCGCAGATTCTATACTGAACTAATCATGGTGTATACGTCACATTAGAATGCACAGCCCATGATAATTACTATATGCGAAGAAATGCCTCCGCTTCAAGACGTAAATCTGCTGTGGTATTCGTATTAATCACAGAAATTTATCAGAATCGCGTTTCGTGCATCTTGGTCCGCCGGCTCATGTGCATATGTAAAGGACAACGTGAATGCCTCTCCTGCCAGTGGCTAGCCGATATATTTCGCTCCGATTGTAATGGCATAATGAAAGAACTTGCAAATTCTTTATATTTGAACAAGGAGCAGACATTATCATAAGGGAAAATTACAAGACACTCTTTTGTCTGTTGCATATGCCCTAATTTCGCACTGCATATTTTGCAACTGTGATTTTCACAAATGCGAACTTCCCGTTACCAAATGACGAGAACTGATCGCGGCGGCTACGATTTTAATAATTGCGTGAGCCTAGTAGTAATTAGGAAGGAACAGCGCAAACTAAGACGATCACGAGAGGGAGAACGACACAGGACAAGCGCTTCCCCTGTGGGGCATGTCTTGTGTCGATCTCACTCTCGTAATCGCCTTAGTTGGCGCTGTTCCTTCCTAATATAAGCACGCACCATCTAGGCCAAATGAATGTTGTCCTGAACCTAGTAGTAAACTAAATTTTTCTTGGCATAGGCTCATTCCGACTGCTTCGGTTAAAATAAACCAAAACAAACTAGAAACTGTTTTTGTGAAACGTGTTTCATGTTTTCACTTGTTACACTATATATGAAAACAAAAAGCTCACTTATAGGTGGATGGGCTAAAGTGACGTATTTTGTTATTCTCGTTGGCATTGGTTGCCCATCCACGACGCAAGTGCAATTACGCAGAGAAATGCAGCTCCTTCGAACATGGAAAACTCACTCGCATGATAAGGCTGACGGCGTATTTCACACTTCCGTACACTCGTAAATACAACATGACAAGCCAATTCACACCTTGTGAAGCAGTCTACGATGGAAATTTTGTGTCATTGGTCTTCCAAAGCCACGTGGTCAAAAAACGCCAGCCTGTGCCAGCCAGTACGAACTTGGGTATCCTACCACCGAAGAAACAGCTGTTTTTTTTAACCGACCAGTGATGGCTTAACAAACTGCTGCTTCGTCCCCGGATACCTTGGACGAAAACATGCGCTGCGGCTCAAAGAGAACAACTCAAGCCTGGCAAGTGTAGGGTGCGCGTCAGTAATTTAAGCCTAATGAGCTGCTTCTTCGGGAAGTGTCTTCGTAGGTTTTCCCTGGAGAAATCACGAGAAATTGATGGGAACGGAAGAAAATGTTACCAAGAAACAACACGAACATCGGCGCACGGAACCCAACGCGGAACGCGCATCATCAAAGCAGCGCTCTCAACGAAGACAATCGAAAGGACGTGACATGTGTCGAGACAAGCCGGCACGGTTTTGACGCAAGGAGGCAGTACTCACACCTTATTTGCGTGAGCCAGCCAGGCTTCAAGAGGCTGCTCTTCTGCAAAGCCTCCGGTGGCCGAAATCGCTTTCGCATGGTAAGTGACAAAGAGGACATGGCCGATGATTGAGAACAGTATTTTTGCGCGCCCAAACCGAGATATGAATATGAGTAACGCCGTAAGGGGGGGGGGGGGGGCGGGGCGGTGCGCCAATTTTCAACACCTGGAGATCTTTATCCCGCCGCTACTGTATGGCGCACAGGCGTCTTTGCATTTCGCCACCATCGATCGATAGGGGGCATGTATCGAGACGCGGCAGCTGGGGCCGGGATTTGATCCCGCGACCTGGTGCTTAGCAGTGCACCACTACAGCCTCTGATTCCGCTCGGTGGGTGGCGCGTGAGATTAGACCGGCGGGAGATGACCAGCCTTAGCCAGTAGCCAGTTGAAATATTAGATAACTTCAGCTTGAAGTTTCCTGCCCGGCGCGCTGCCATTTAGAGGAATTAAGCACGTCGGCAGCTAATAACGAATTGAAGATAAATACATAGAAAACAAAAGTCTGTGATGTTTCATTCTATAGGTAGGCAGCTTTCAGTAGTGGGTAACCTAGTTTTTCGCTGCTCAGAGATAGAGCTTGTTAGGTCTATAAAAGTACTTGGTGTGCATTTTTCAGAATCCCTGCAGTGTGATGAGCATATCAATGCGATATTACAAAAATTAGGTGCGATAACGGGAATTCTGAACCGAAACCGCTACTTAATTCCGAAGTCAATAACACTGTTGCTACATAACGCGCGAAAAATTTATGCCAAGCTTCATAAATGCGGGACTCTTTGGTAGCGTTTCACGCCATGCCGGGGAACTTCTCACCCTTGCCTCGATTTGTCTCTCAAAATTATGTCCGTGAAGAAAATCTAAAAGGCACAACTTCAATAACGTCAGAAAACTGCAGTATATGATGCGCTAAGTTTAGAACGTTAAAACAAAAAAAATTACCACGGGGAAAGAAAAAACTTATGCGTGTTTTCTAAAACAGGGGGAATGCGTAGGAAAAACTTGCTGATGAATAAAGCATCTCGCAAAGATATTGTGCCGTGATGAACTGTGACAATCGAACAAGATTTTGAATGATAAAAGCTGCTACCGAAAAAATAATTTTTTTCTTACAAGGTGAAACGTGTAATTGACGTGGCAAAAATGGTAGGCGCATATTTCCCTCGCCAGCTGCCAAGATTCTGTCCTTAATCACTCTGAGTGAAAGGGTGATAAAAAATGGGTATCTTTTGCCCGCGCTTTGTAACTCTTCGAACCTGTGTATCTCGTGGAGGGGCATCCTATTTGAATTTCTTGCGTACTCCATAAAAATTCGGGCGACGTTTCTTTTAGTTGTTGGGAAATATAGATTGCGGCGAAAGTAAGTAGAGGTAGCTAGAAGGCAGGTCAATAGAGAGGTCACTATACCATTGCGCTCCGTTCTTGTCCAACAGTTGAAGATGGGGAACGGCGAAAGAATGATGTCAAAAGAGAGAGAGAGTAGTAAATTTAACGGGATAGAAAAAAAAAACGAACGTTGATGGCTACAAAGTCAGGAAACTGTCATAGGAACACGAGTTGAAGAAGACGCTGATATGACAGTTCAGATCAGCAACGGCGGCGTTGTGTGAAAAGCGTGAATGACAGCCTTTCTTTCCTTTCTGCATACACGGTGCTCAATGTTTTCTTTTTCTGAGCAGGGACTTGTTTCTTCGAGAAAGAAGGAATCTTCAGTTTATAAAAAAATATTTTATTAAGAATGTACTCAACAGAAAAAAGCACTATGCTTTTAAACAAGTGTTTTTAGACATTATGGCAGGGTCCGATGATCGCATTGACGCCAGTTTTCATAACTGAACATGCTCATGACGCGATTAATAGTCTTTGCCACAGGCGCAGTTACCTCAATCTCTCGCTAACCACCCATATACACATGTATGAAATTGAGTCAGTGACCACATTATGATTTCTAGCTCCTTCGCAGAGACCATGCATGGATCAATGTTACTTTCCTTGCGTTTTAAATTGCTTAAAGGGAGATTTAAATGATACACACCTGCGTGCAAGTTGACACAGAACGCTACGTTTTCCGCTCAGATTCCAGGAGAGACATGTCATTTGTTTATATCGACAATGTACATGACTCTTCGGTTTAATGCATGGTCACCTCAACAAATATTAAATGGTTGAGTCCCACATATGGGTCGATAGAAAGCAAAAGGCGGATGCTCCCTCATACTCACTCGTCAATACTTTTACCGGCTACGTACTCATTGGCAGTCATGAACACTTTCCCCTTATTGTTACTTACTCCCGTTTCTATTCACACCCGCTCGTAGACACCAACACACTCACACGCGTTCTTAGTCACACTTACCGGAACCCACTCACGCTCGCACACGCTTCTACTCGAGTTCACTCACAGGCCCTCACTCACGACTGCTTCACACTCACCGACACTCATGGACGTGCATACTAACGTCCACTCAAACAAACTGTCAATCACATTTGTTCGTAATTTCGTCGACCGGCACTCAACACCTGTTCCTATATTTACGTTCACTCAAGTTAACCGGCACTCAATTGCGTTCACATTCACGCCTGTGAAATGAGGGCTGAGCTATTGTGAGTCATTGCAGTCGTGAGCGAGCGTGCCGGCCCATGGTCCCACATTCGCAGCACCTGCAGTTCGACTGCACCACACCGAGGTTAAACGTATGCAAATTATCCTGCAGATAATTACGCCTCCTATATTTTGGGTTTCATTAGTGTTTTGTCTTTTACCAACCTCATCAGTCTGTATACTCGCATCACCACAGCCCGCTTCAAAAGATATGTTGGGACAAGGTCGAGGAAGACGACGAAGGAGCTCTCATGCATTAGCTTAAGGGTAACAGACACCATCCAAGGAGTCAATCCATCGTTTATGCACATTAAACCCATTTTCCTAAGCCCTCACGGGCTTGATTTTATACAAGCGGAAAGGGTATAATGTTGTAAGCGAAAATGATTCAGCACTATCAGTCGTAATACAATGGTCCACGTGAACACTAGCGTCAAATTGCAAATATGTCCAGAATATGTATTCAGTTCGGGAGTTTTACGTGCCGAAACCACGATTTGATTATGAGGGACACCGTACCAGGGGACTCATAATTAAATTTGAGCACCAGAGGGTCTCTAAAATGCCCCCAAATGCACTGGACATGGTCGTTTTTGAATTTCAACCCCATCGAAATGAGGCCACCGATGCAGAGATTTGATCCCGCTACCTCGTGCTTAGCAGCGCAACACCGTAGCCGCTAAGCCATCATGCGGGTCCAGAATATGTATTGAAGGGGCATCTACAGTCAGGCTAGCCTAGCGATAAAGTGTGGCTAAATCACTATTTCTGTTCTTTGGAACTTATCTCATTCCAACAGAATGAAGTAAGGGAGCGAATAGCATTACGCAGCATTTCGTATACTTAAGACACGATTCATAACGCCACTTTTAATTTTTATCTTTTTCTTTTAAAGCTATCACCAGCACAGCCCTCCACTACACTTCAAAGGGAAGGACAACACTTTTGAGACAGATAAGCGGAAAGACAGTTTTAATTCGCTGCCCGTGTTATCCTTAAGATATTTGTGGAAGAACTCGATGGTCGATATTGGAACAATTTTCGAGCACGGTTGTCACTGACGTACGCGTTGGTTTCCCTGAACTTTACTTACCGACCACTGGTCTTTATTTTTTGTATTTCGTTCTGTATCACGAAATTAGTGTCATCCATCATTCGCCAGTGTCCGCAAGTGTCTCCCCTATGTCAGATTGGTGAAATTGGCACCTAGCTTACGTCGCGAAAGAATAGTGGGATGAAAGTGGAAACGAAACACGTCTAGAAAAGCCGGCCGAACAGAAACTCATAGTATGGACCCAGCTGAAGCCAACTTTTGTTAGAAGTTTCTGAAGTGTTTCTGTAAATATTATTCAGAAGGAGAATAAGTGCCACACAGACGTGCGACATGAACTTGTAAACAAATATTGTGGAGCGCTGTATATTTAATGTTTCTTAAAGCTCGGCAGCACATTGCGCCAGGTTGTATTGAAACTGAGACGTCGGTGAAAGGGTTACATGTGCTTTTTTGAACTGATACGCACTGCTTAACGGCAGCGCTCTGGATTTTGCTGGAAAGCAACGTTTAAATTAACACTTTCACAATATCACGCAATACAAAATGTTTTAGTTTTGTTATTATGCAGCCTCCAAATTACGTCACAGTAGCAGTGTTATTACGAAGCGACACCGAAGGTTATTGTCTGCACTTCGTTAATTATTAAGGTTAAAATAATGCCCCAGGTTCTTTGAGTAGGTGCATTAGCGCCTAATAATTAGCCAAATTTATGCGCAAAAGAAGGGCATCAGTTTTGTAATTATTATATCAAGTAAAATGTTTTTTTGTTTGGTGTAGAAGACTGAACCACTTGCCTAGGTTTGTAATTTGTACATTTACATTGAAATAAGACGAACGGCGAACACGTGTACTGATGAGAATATGCTATATTGCGGGTCCTTTTAGCTGTTCAATATTACCCATTTATCATCGGTATACGTGGTACATACCATCTTGATGGTCTATAAGAATACAGAACTCTAGAGCCGCAAGAACCTAAACAGCAGCACCTGTGTTTGGTAACGTAAGAGCAATGGTCTTTTTGAGGATTCCATTTCTTCGACAATAATATCGTTTGTGTGAAAGAAGTAACATTGCAGGTTCCAACAATTCAGCACACAACAATTAAAACTGCGCGCACATAAACAGCAAAGGTACGCATACAAAATTTTATTTAACACCCCTTTTTCCACCTGTAAGATGAATAAGATGCTTATTTTAGTTGCCAAGCTTTAAAGTAGGTCTCTTCAGATCCAGCTATACCCAACTCTCATATACGTTACTCAAGCAAGAACAAAGGAGCAAAAGTAACGAGTAACACAAAGAAAAAAATCAACGAGCGTCGGGAAGTTGCAAAAACACGAAAACAAATCACAAGCACACAAGTAACATCACCACGGGTGCAAACAACGGTATCATGTTGCAGTGCCTGAGACAGTCACTGATCACACATGAGTGCTAGAGTTCACATAATTACTTTCATCTATACATATGTGCGGCCTCAATATTTACGCATGAAGCTGACCATCTAAAGATTAATACATCCATGAATTCGAGACGTTAAAAATGACGCCTGTTGCAGAGCAGACAAATTATGAGTGCAGGAACTGTGCAAAGAAGACGAAAGGGACAGGGCATGCATATACGTAAACAGTGCTGACTTTTTAAAAAAAAAAATTCATGTGAAAAACGGCGCCTCGCGTATGCATATACGTGCCACTAAACTAGAAAATCATAATCGTTGCGCTGCACCGCGAAAATATCGAGCAGTAAGAAAGTGTGCAACCAAACGTGCCGATAAAGTATCACTGGCGTGAAAACATCCCACGGCATGTCTTATTTTCCAATAATGTCTCAGGATCAAATAGAACTCTTTTACGGTAAAGCTACAGAGAGGGTGCTTGCATTGATGGAGTGTTTACAGTCATTGGTGATCCCTGACTCGAGACACTCAAAGCATGAAATTTCACATTTCAAGGGAAACCATGTAATGCTACTAATAAGCAGTTCCTGAAATTAGTGTTACCGAAAAAAAGATTGCGTGTCAGACCGTGTGTTCTTGCTTTTCTTTCTGAGCACGCGTCACAACTTCCTGCGCAAATTTTAATTTGGTACATGTAAAACAACTTCCGCGTGTTCTTTGTGTCCCTTATAGTTTACAGGCTTTAAGGCTTTATGAGAATACGCAGGTCCTCTCGCCAGATGCATTCACATAAGGCTGAGAATGTCACTGCAGTATAGCTATATATATAAGCCATCTTCTTCCATTAGTACATGGCCCGGTTAATTTGAAAGACCTTCCTTTTACTAAGAGGCAGGGGAAAAGACCGAGAGTTAATTTATACAAATACAGTAGACTCCGCTTGAATGCAACTCGCAGTAACAGAATAAATAGTTCAGTTCATCAGAAGTTTCGTTTATGCAAAGGATGTAAGAATCAAGAAAAGTCGTTTGATTTCGAAAGCGTCGAGTGTGTTAATTTCACTGTGGTGAAAAAAAATTTCGGGCATGTATGATCCCTGCACCCTAAAGGCGAAGCACCGATTCCTACAGCAAATAGTAGATAGCTGTACGAAGTAAGGATAGTAGTTTTATCGGCCGTATAAACTTGTAAACATTCGTTCACTAACTAAATTAAGAATCACAACATGTGTAAGCGTCACTCAATAAGGACGTAGAAAGAAAAAAATACACAGAGACAGCGCTGTCTTTGTCTGCTTCTTTGTACTTCCTTGTTCAGTCGCGCTGACACATTCTATCATGGATTCAAACCAACTAGCCCGCCAACGTGTCTTAACTAACTTAACCAGCATGGTGTCACTTCCGCACGCAGACAAACATGAACACATCTCGATCGATGAGCATGGAAACTCGCTGTCAAAATTCTGGAGTGAGGAATCGCGGCAGCAGTAAGTGAAATGACCTTCATGCATCTCTCCCTTCAGCGCGAACGAAACGTTGAAAGCACAGCGCTTGCGAATCTACCGGCGCTACTCGCACTCTGCAAACGCCGCAGATCGCTTTCAAGACAAACGAGCGCCGGCAGTCTCCACGGCGTTCTCCAAGAGCGTCTACTACGGCGTCCGCCATTAGCATGGCCGACGCCATAGAAGACGCCGCGGTTGTCTCCACTCTTTCTGGAGTGGCGGGCGAGGAGGACATCGAGGCCCCCTAGTAGCCGCCGGAGAAGAACGCCCCTCCTCTCTCGTCTGACCCTCCTGCCTCGCATGCGACAGTAGAAGGCACGCATCCGGGCCGCTTTCCTCGTTCGCGCATGCGAGATTGAACCGCTTTCTAAGGCTCACGCTCAGACGCTTTCACTTATACGGAACCTCACGGCGACACCGACGCTGACTCCGACGATAGAAATGCGCCTGGCGTGTCTATATAATTGCTATCGCAATAAAAAAAACTATATTGTACTCAGCTCTTTACACAACTCTTTCCATAGCTCGCTTCATACAGGGCATTCGTTCACGCGTTCTCGTTTTTTTTAGTGTCGCCATCATGATACGCCAAAGAATGCGAAAAAAAATATAGCCCACATGAATTTCGCAGACCCGCCGCTGGTGCCACGACAGCGCAGAGGCCTGACAGATTGGATTTGCTTGACTATTCGGCACCACAATTTTGCATGTTTGTTGACCTACTCATGTTTTATATGAAGTATGATAGCCGATGAGGTAGCTGCCCTTGCGGTTCTAGTTTCATTTACCCTAAGTTCGCAAAACGAAGTGCTTCATTTAAACAAAGTTTGTTAATATTGTTCCTAGGGGTGGCCAACAAAAGTTGGTAGCCTTGTTGCGTTTATCCGGTATCTCCGTTTAACCTAGTTTAATTTACAAGTATACTGTCTACTTGTATTATACTTGTATACTTACAAGTATCATCACAGAAAACAGGCCAGACGTTAAAAACAACCTCTTTGCAAGGCAAAAATATGTGTATAGGCACAGGCCATGTGCGTCTCAAACGTGCGAACTGCGGCGACAGCTTGGGAAGGTGTTACAATGATATCCCCTTCAGTAACGGCGTACACGTTTGTGGACGCGACTTATTTTTGCCATTACTGTGCAGTGGTTGCAAGGAATAGACAACAAACATTAAGCTTTAAGTAAATTGAATATTCTGCTTTGCTACAGTTTAGCTATTTCACTTCTAAGTGAAACGTATCGGTTCAGACAACAGCTTTGGTGAAGGCGCTACCTGTATGACGGGACGTTTGAAGTTGGGCGTTTCGGGAGTAACTGCGCAATATTTTTTCTCCTTGTTGTAACACTTGCACCCGATATTTAACCTGCCCATGTAATTCGAGCGGCTGGTTCAATATTTTTAATGAAGAAATGTAGCCTGACTGACTGCATAATAAATGAATAGTTAAATACTATGTAATCATGATGCTTCTCTATAAAATCCTGAGTCATTCTCATGTCACCTTGACTTGCTTTCTATGGAGTCTCCAGCGCCTTGGCATAAAATTATGCTAATTTTACAAATTTATCGACAGCCGATTGTAATTCGTGTCTGAAGGGGATACAGTCAAAGAAAGCAAAACGCCAGTGCTGCAATGAATCGACACGTCAGTCGGTAACGAGTACTTCACACCTCATTGCCGTTTTCTTTCTTTCTTCCTTTCTTTCTTTCTTTCTTTCTTTCTTTCTTTTTATATATTTATTGCGATAGCAATTAAATGGACACTTCAGCGCATTCCTACAATCGCCGTGATGTTCCAAGGGCGATAACGTCGTCGCCCTTGGAACAATATATGCTGTATATGCTGTATGGAACATATGCTGTATGTGCGAGAGTGAGCCGACGATGGCGGCTTAATATGCCGCGCGCAAGGGAGGAAAGCGGGGAGGAAGCGCGCCGTCTTCCGTCGCGCGCAAGGAACCGAAGGGGAAGGGGGGGGAGATTTGACTCCCCTGGCGGCACATCAAAAGTTTGCCTGGCCAGCTGGTTGATTGTGACTAGAAAAGAAGCATTATGAGTGTGCAGTTGAGGAAAAGATTTAGGCTCTGATGTGGCTGCTTTTCTTCCACCAGGGAGTTTAGCTTATCACGTCTTCGTATAGCACCTTTTGGCCGCTTTATTCCTTACTGTGAACATTTTTATGATTTTACAAAGAGCAGTTGTACGATCCCTGCAACTTGTCTTGTCTTGTGTCCCAGATAGTGGCGCATACCCACTATGGGGGCTTGGCCAAGAAGCAGGCGGTTTTTCGTATGCTTAGAAGTAAAGCCAAACTAGATTTAAATAGTAGAGCGTGGGACTAGAACTGTATTTTAGACGTGTGATGAAAATATTGTTAAGAATGTTGATAAAATATGTTAATGTAAATAAATGAAATAATAGAAAATATTGATAAATTTAGAAATTCAGCAAGGTTCTCTTTCTGTCTCTCTAATAAAATTGCAAATTGCCAGAAAAGCATCCCTGCAACTTTTCGGCAAACTGTTTCATCTTCCTCCAAGCGCATCCCCCCAGCTCTCTTTCGCGTAAGCTACTACACAAATATACTCGTCTCAGAAGAAAGCGAATCCATTCGGCGGCCTCGGCTACTTTTTTCATGAACTTTTGTATAAGAATTATTTTTTTTTGTTTTCTTTTAAACGACGGTATGAAATCCTGTGTTTGTAGATTTTGCTTCCCCGCAACATTTTATTTTCGTAAAATTTTCAGCAACCGACATTTTTTGCGGATGCCCACGGTACAGCAGGGTATATCAATCAACTGCGGCGCAGTCTTATATCGCCACCGTATAAGTTTACGGTTCACAGCTCTGTTCGGAGGCAGCGAGGCAGTGAGCGAGAGAAATCGACGTGGCCGCGCTCGTTCATCACACACGTACGGCCCAGACCGAAGCTGAAGTTGAAGCCGGTGCCAGCCAAACTGGGCCAACCTGCTGAGCCACAGAACCACGACCCGCTACTTCAAATAATTCCGCGGGGAAGCGAACTTGGCAGTTCCCAACAAGTTTAGCAGAAAGACGTTCTTTCCAAGCTTGCCCGCCTTTCTGACGTAATTCCTATGTGTGTTTCTCGCTTTGTCTTTGTTTGTTACAGATGAACGGATTGTTCATTTTTGTATTTATAGAAACAGTCGCTAAACTATACATGGAACAGCTACACTCGCTCTGAGGAACCCAGTGACTATGAGTTCTGCCGCACATAAGCATTGAATTTCTCCGACTTCGAAAAATGCAGCATTCGCCGAGGAGTTCGTGAAGAGGTCCGTGATAAATTTTTTTCCCGAGAGTGAAACATATGAATGCTGAAAGAAGAACGAAAATAACGTCATTCTTTAACTTTAGGGTAGTCACCTAACGTGCTTTGGACGACGCACAAGTCATAATGGGCTAAGTTCTTCTGAATTATTTGCTCTAAATATAAATAGAAAGGAAATGCGATAGGCACTCAAAAAGAAAATAATTGAGAACAGAGAAATATCTCGAATTTGCAAGCAGCATTCTTTCAAGAATTTTTCATAAGGCAAGCCGTGATATGGGCATATATGTATGTCTAGCTTGCGCCACATTTCACTGATATTTCGTAAACTTCTATTCTAATTGCTCAGATTTTTATATAGACAACCTCAGATCAAGATTCAATTGAAAAAGCTGCGAATTATAGGGAGAAAAGAAGAGTCTGATAAACATCGTGTTCATGCCCCCATTGTGCGACCTCTCTTTGTTATTCCATAAATTGATGAGCCCCTATATTGGCAAACAAAATATTGCCCTAAAATTTGTTTAAGCTTTTCCTGCAGCATAATTATTTCCCCAACAACAGTAACTGAAACACCATATCAGCGTTCGTGTTCTTTTTCATTGTACGGTCACTGGCAGGAGCCATCGATACCGTTTAGTGTGAAACGAGCAAATATGCACGGAAAATCGAGATGACGAGCTTATGTGACGCATGACATGGACATGTTATGCTTTATGCTTCAAAAAAGTAAACTTGCCGCGACATATGAAACATATATAAATTTTCTGTGTTTTTGCCATTCGAAAGCTTTTTTCGAGCGTTAGCCGCAAATGAAAAGGTGTGCTAGGCCAGTATATCTTAGTGTCTAAGAAACTGCGCGTAATGATACGCACGCAGTATTAGGTTACCTAAATTTTGTCAGGAAGCGAAATTTAAACACTTGTTCTTGTGTCGCATAGTTCAGAACGCAGCATAAACCCTCGATTCGTTTATCTATCGTGAACTTACTGAGGCCTCTGATTTGTGCTTAGTGTGCAAGAACCATGATTGAGCGAGCAAAACATCTTATGGAACGTATGTCGTAATATGCCTCTTGATAACACTCGTGCATTTAGCACAGCTGTCTAATTTTTAGCAGGAGCCGATGAAGTATATAATAATTCGCAATAAGGGTTGCGGGGTTGTCCTGGCCGGTTTTCTCAGTAACCACTAACCTGGCGTTCAGCTCTGAGCTCATTGCGAGTGGCGGATGCCCCAGAGAGGGTGTGATTTGGCAAGTAAAGCGCAACCACTGGTTTGGAAATCTTCATATCGTCGTAGGGTTAGCGTGTCCAAACCATAGCGATGAGAGCTACATTCTTGCTGCATCAATTTCCTTGCTTTCTCTCCGAATAGCTTTTCCCTCATGCGGACTAGCAGGTCGCAGACTTATGTCCGCCAGCCGATTTCACCATGCTTCTTTAATTAAATAGTTTTCTTCCTGTTATTGTACTTAGCGAGCAGTTTTTGTACATCAAAAATAATGTTGAGTGGCCGCGAACAATACACCATCGTGAGACATTTTATTTTGTTTGACCTTCAGACATGGCTGAATATGCGTCACGATACCCACGGACTTTTCTTGGCTGTGAAGTCAAGGTTATGAAGCCGAAGTGTGTCTATGGCACCGCTGTTGGAAGTAGTCCCGTGATTTCGTTGACGTTGTCATGCGCAGGAAAAATTTTATTGCTTTGTTTTGTTTTTTACAGCATCATAATTCGAAGCCATGCGTAACATTCCCCACTGAGATTTATTGTATTTCAGAACTTGCCCCTTTCGGTTTTCGCACACAAAAGACCATCGCAAGCTTCAAGCATTCCTCAAAGGCAGAATGGCACCTGCGTTTTATGGCGAGTGTCCGGTCTGTTGCTTGCTGTCCCACCTGTGAGCTCTTCTGTGTACCTGATAACCAACTTCAGCTGCAGATTGCTGTCGCAGTGCGCAAAACAAGTGCGTGCAACATGCATGCGGGAACCAGGTGAACCGATCCGAAAATGACAACCATCGGCGTGACCAAACGAGTGAGCGAGCTGACATAGGCAGCGCCGGCTCTACCGACGCCAGCGACGGTGGCGCGTTATTCTCGACGCCAAAGTTATACGGCCGTTTCGGGGCTCCGACGCCGGCTATGTTGCCCGCTGTTCAGAAATCGATACCTTCGGGATGTCTATAAACAATGACTAGCTTCAGAAGTTCACGCCGAGTTAATTGTGTAGACTTTTGAAGTAAGACAGCTATGCAAGCTAGGAGAAACTGAAACCGAAGTCCATGCGAAACATGCACGGACTACTTTGCCTACGTATGCATGTGCAGAAGCTTTGTCTCCGCAGCCTTCGCTTTCTAGCCACGAAAAGCTGTCTGCGATCGTAGACGAGGTCTTCAAACAAATCTTGTTCCTGTCCCCGCGTTGTTGAGACTGGCAACCTTAACTACAGATATTTTCTATTGACATTAGTGGCCCATCTCTCCTCTACGCCTTCGCTCAGTTTCTGTCCCATTCAGCACCACAAATGCGTCATAGCTTCTGGTTCCTTTTATTTTTACAACCATGTTTTCTATTTTTCCCCAGCGGAAATGCGCAGAGTGATTGTCAATAGCAGTACGTCTTAGAAGTACAGCCCCCTGAAATTCTCTGACTTGACCAGGTGTTCTCTCCCATTCCCTCAAGATCTGTTTGGCAGCTATCCTATAGTTGAAGCGAACCGTAGACGTGCTTCAGAAACAAATACAAGTATTAGTACTCTACTGAGGATTCGACGTGCCTCTGGTTCCGCCTCAGAGTGGCGTAATTCCAGCCGTCGTTCATTCTGCGAACACAGATGCGAGAACTTGGAAATTATGACGATGCTCTCGAGAGAAGATGGAGACAGTCTTTTGCGTAGTCCTTCCGTTCATACTGCCAAAAGGCTCAATTCAGGCCAACATATGAAATCGATGGCTTTGCGCTAACTCTATCAACAAAATAGATAAGCACCTCTATTTTTCTTACAGCGCGCCATGCTTCAGTGAAAAGAAACTTTCTCTCAAAGTAACATCTGCGAGAATTACTTAGGACACTTATGTATGATATATGCTATAATCCGTCCTAAACTGTATCGATAGATCCCAGCGGCAGTCCCAGCGGTAGGAGTTACACCTAACCACACAGACTGCTGATTGTTTTTTTTTTGTTCACCCACCGAGTTTTGCTCTTCTTTCAGGTAAAGAAGACCATACACATGCTATTGCCAATCTTAAAGCTATTGTTGCGTGATAGCGTAAGCTGCAAAGGGAACTTTAGAAACAAGAGCCTTGCAACGAGATGATTTCTTGCAGAAAGTGTAAAGGAATGAACCGGCACTAAACGTTTAATTGCAATGAAAGACATCGCAGAGGGCAACGCGGCGCTGAAAAGTGTAAGCCCAGCATAAAATTTCAAGGCTTGAAACTATTCATGAAAGGCATGAAAGGCAAGGCATGAAACTATGAAGGTATTCACTAAAAACCTCTTACGCTGGAATTGTTCGAGATCGACTACCAGCCAATCCTGATGCTGGTCATATAAATAGCGCAGGTGGCCCGCCAATGGCCGAGAATACTTACGAACGAAAAAGCTTCGTGAATATATACCGCGGAAAAGTTCTCTTTTACTTTCAAATGTCTGCCTTACTTCTTTTTTCCAGACCTCAAGAAAAACAATATGATCTAGTTTTTTACAAGCGTATCGAAGCTCCAGAACATAGACTCCTCCATGAAGCGTTGTCATGGGTATTTTTGTGCTCGCGTTATAAAGAGTGACACCGGCTATCACTGTTTTGCTGAGCAAAAAGAAAGTGGCTATCGCCGGGAGTGATGCGGCAGCGTTGGCAGGCTGGAACGAACTGCGAGTTGGGGCAAGTACGCCACTATAAGAAGGCATCAACCTACTGAGTGAAAAAAGCAAGGACGGCATTTCACAAAGGCGTCATGGTGACGAATATATACTGCGTCAGCCTTCCCGGCTGTGCACCACTTCAATTTCGAAAGGTCTTCTTGCGTGGGCAGGGTTTTGATGGCGTGGACGAGAAACTGAATATATAAGAAAGTGGCGCAAAGCGATGCAGAAGAGAGTAACTCCGTGAGGGGTGAGGCACATAATGGGCGTGGTGAAGCAGCGGAAGAGTCAGGGAGATTTTTCCGCCGCTTAGACAGAATATGACGGGCCGCTCTTTCATATTCGGCGGCGAGCTTTGCGTAGCGAGGAAATCGCTCCATTATTGCAGTTCGCCTTTGCATACTTATATTTTTTCGGTGGCAGCGGAAAATTGAAGATTCCGTGACGTTGCCTTATAGCACTCCACGCAAGCATATTCAGGGACGCCAACATTTCTTTTTCTTACTTTTTTTGCTAGCTCATTCTTGTTATCCTGCAATAGCTGCCACTTTCTCTGTCTTTATATTTTTTGGTGATTTTAGCGTAAACATTTGACGTAGTCTGAAGAACAAGTGCGAAAATTATGCACCAGATACATAAAGTGCTAGCCACATCAGTAAATGATATAAACAATGCAACCAAACTTTGGGAATTTAACAAAAGCCGCAGCTGCGAGTCCAGGAAGACACTCATAAAACGCTGATACATCGGCACATATGGATATGTTTGCAAGCTGAAGCCCGTAGATATCTGTGAATCATGTATCCAGGGTTATATTTAGTCTGTTCATGACGAGCCATGCACTGCGCCCAGTGAAGGAAGCTCTCTTCGAGACTTTATTTAATCATGATCCTTGGCACAATGAATACCTCATAATACAGTTGTTTCTTATATCGTCGTGACTAACTCAAGAATGTTAAGGATGTCACCGCCAGGATCAGGCAATAACGACAAACGCACTTATCTGGGATGCCTTGTCATAAATTGTATTATTTGTAAAATATGCTGGAAAGCCTGTCGTTTCAGTTCAAGCTGTCCGGGTCCAATGAAGCTCACCAAAACACGTCCTCCACCGGCCGCCAAGGCGCGATTGATATGCAGACCGACCGTTACGTAATCGGGTTTCTAAAATGAATGTGACTTTTTAAAGGGTAGAGCTGTATTTTCGGATAATGTAGCAACATTATGTATTAAGTTTTGCAGAGAAATCCATCGGTGAAGGGGGCGCATAGGATAAGTCGCGATACACTGTTCCAAGAATAAAACGAAATATTTATCCTTCCCTTAAATTGATAACAGATACATGGGATCTGCTTTCATTTTGTTATACAATTAGACCACAACGGGCACAAGTGTACGATCAGCTATATAAAGCGCCATCCATGTGTTGTGTTACCTTCTTATGAGTTATTATTCATAAATCCTATACAAAGCATACGATGTCCTCCCTCTGGAAGCCATATCCTGCGCAGAAACGTACAAGATGTAACAGCATCTTTATATGTAAGAAGTAAACTTTGAATGGTGCACTTAAAAATTCGCACTTTCGCTCTGTAGTAGATGCGTGCGACAAGCAATGTTTGAGGCCAAAATGAAGGCTGATCGAGTCGTACCAGAAGCAAATCGAATTTGAACCTAATAGTACCAGCAGCGAATTGAATACGTCATCGAATATTTTTTAATTATTTGAGAAAAATAAACTGCCTTCTCGCCCTAATATCAAACAATTTTAACGATCTGGTGTTCAAAATAATATAAAGTTCACGTGAATACACCTCACATTGTAAAGCATGCTTTATTCAAAACACAAAGGGAGTATTAGAAACAACTAGCAAATTGTTTATAAACTCAAAGCTCTTCGGAGAAATGCGGTCATGCATTATTATCGTATGTTTGTGAAGGCAACATTGTGAAATAATTGTTGTATGTGTATAGCGTCGTGACCAGACTCGCATATTGTCTGTAGCGACGGGATTGAGAAATAAAGAAGCACTTTTTCTGTAGTTACATTGCAGCGGCAGATGGTGCCGCTATCGTATAAACCATGTTCATGAGAATTGTATTCTAATTTAACCCTATCAGAAGACACCCGTCCTGCATCTCTAAATATATATACAATCCCGAATGCCGCGTGCAAACAACATTTTATTGCGATTCATCATGTTTAGAAGGAAGGGTTTTGGTTACTGAGCATCGCGGCATGCTTTTGTGGAGTATGCCCCCTATGAATGGCAGGAAAAGCAGCGTATCTTTTCGATTCGAGGACCAAAAAAAAAAGAAAACATTTGATTTGTTATTCAAAAGTTCTAAATATTCGCACATCCCTACCCGAGAGGCGAATAACTGCTATGCCAATTAATGTTTGTGGTTTCGTGAACCGTACAAATTGGCGTAAGCACTCGATTACTAGTTAGCCTAACAAGCATGGTGGGACAAGTGCACAAGCAAACGTCAATATATCTCCCTCTGTAAGCGCGAACACTCGATGTCACAACGCTGGCGTGATCGAGAGCGACGACGGAAAAAATTCGCCTAGAATGTCCCTATAAATGTTGTCGCAATAGAAGCTGTCGTGATTTATTCGAGAACAGTAGAGTGCCCCTCACAGAATACTGATTGCAATAAAATTTTCGAGCGCAAAACCTAAATGGGTGTAGCTTACCTGAGCTACTACGAAGAAAATTCGGATGTTTATGGTGGATCACATTTAAAATCCAAATTAGTTTGACTATTCAGAACCCGGTGAAATACTGCGTCCGCACATTTAACTTTAACTGAAATCATTGCAATAAACGCCCCTGAGCTGCGTGCGGCCGACAGTTTGCCATGCTTAAACGAATGTTTTCAATTGCTTTTATGTTTAATCAATGCATAATATCTATTCAATCTCTTCTCATTGCTTATGTAAGGTGGTTTGTGTTATTTGCTATCATTCTTTCTTCTGTTTTACTGTAGCAGCCGTATTTATCACTTCGCCGTCTGCGAAGGACTGTTACAGCGAGTAAAGACTACTGAGCTAACCATGTATTTATCCAGCTGCCTCATTCGGAAGAACATGAAATTTTCTATTTATCCTCCAATCAGCCGCAACAAATAGCTGTTACGATGACAGCCGTGTTTCGCAACGTTCCGATGTTGTGTTTTTTTGGCTCACTTGCGAAGCTTTATTCCAAAACTACAAGCCGTTGTGTTAGAGTACGCTGTTTTCATTTATTCAGAAATTTCACATATTCTTCGATAGCCGCATGAGGGCAACAGACGTAACGTGATGCAACCTCCTGCAAGCAATTCGACACCCGTGCTTCCTATAATGCCCATACAGAACGCAGACAGACAGAAAGACAGGAGGACAAAGAACTTTGATGAGAAGGTCCTGAGAAGCCTTGGCTTGTCTAGACTTCTTAAACAACAAGCAACCCGCGAAGCGTTGAAGCCCGAAAAACCACCTACACAAATATTAGCACGCTCATGGCAATAGTGGAGGTACCAGAAGTATTGACGACGCAGACAGCAAAGCAGGTTGTCAGGTTCAGTGAACGAAACCGATGGCTTCCACTCTTCAAAGTATTCAGTTTAGAGGAAGTGTGGATCGTGTGTCTTCTGTGACTGAGTAACATTCGAAAAGAACACCGAGCCGTTATAGAAGTTCTTCGCTGTTCATTATTGTTTGTAATGATCATGTGTGTATGCACAGTCGTGTGGTACAGACGCTGCTGTTCATGTATCTGTCTCTCTCTCTCTCTCTCTCTCTTTCTTTCTTCTTAAAGCACATTTATGGCTCCCGTAATATTGCACGTGATGCACCTCTTTCTCGGTGCCCTTCAGAACGAATGGAGACAGACGTGCGCTCCTTGAAGAACAGCAAAGCGTAGCGCAAAGTTCGTCGATAAGGTTTCCTTTCTAAGCACGCCGTTGTTTAGTTTTATTTTGTCTCTTCACTTATATTTCATGAGTTTGAAGCCGATTCAGCTGGCAGGTTTGACATCGCCGTAATGTCTAACTTCTTCCTTGCGGCGGCAAGCGTTTTCTTGGAGTGTGGCGCTGGTATAAACCCTGGCGTAGTTTATTTTAGTCGTTTTCGTTTACGCCTCACAGCTTTCTTTTCAGCGAACAAAGTAGAGCAAGTGTGCAAGACAGAAAAATCGGCGCTGCTGCACTCATTCATCATGCAGGTACAATCGGGAACGGAACGGAAGTCGAAATGTATGCGAACCATATGTTCCAACCCGAAACCGCGTACCGTAACTTCAGGCAAGCACGCACAGCCTAAACTCGCCGGCTCTGCAATAGCTTATTCTGAGAAAGCTTCCGTTCTCGACTTACAACCTACATTTGTTAGTTTGCTTTTTTGCCTGCATTTGAGATAATCTTTCGTAATTAAAATGCTGGACCACTTTTTCCTTCTTTTTTTATTAAGCTAGACATAATGTGCTCCGTTCTTCACGAAGGTGCTAGTTTTCGTTCTGAGCAATCGACAGCAGATAAACTCGACAGAACAATGGTGCAAGCATCTGTCTAGAATTCTTATGGCTAACCTAACATGTGCTGCTTGCTGAGGTATTAGCAAATGTGCTTCGAGAACCATTAGAATTTTATGGGAAGCAATAGAAAGATTGACCTTGAAGTTGTGTTTCAATGTAAATGGTTAACAACTTTGAAGATCTTAGCACTCGGGTGAAAACAATAAAACAAGGCATAATAAGGTCTGAGTGTGTAACAGTCAAACAAATAAAGACATCTAAGTCATGCGTAACAAAGGTCTTGGTTCTACAGATCCTATATGTCTCATGCATGTTTACGTTTGTAATATCAGTATTTGTGTAGCTGTTATTTTATCTATTTCATTTAGTTATTTGTAACACACTCAGAACCTTTCAAGGCGCTACAGAGGGGATTTGATTGCCGGACATATCCCAGATGATACGCTAAAAAAGAGTAAGAAACATATAAAATAGGCAGTACAAGTTGACATACGCGAAAATTTTATAGGAATTGATACAACGAGCAGAATAAAAATGGTAGAATACTCATAGTAAGAAAATAGGTCATGCAAGTGTGTGAAAGCGCACTCTAGTAAGTGATGTTGGCTAAGGCATCACGAAAGCAGAAATTATCGCTTACGAAAACAATATTTGCGGGAAGGAGGTTGCACACTATTTACGAGCGAGGTATCAATGACTGGGCAAATGTACTTCTGGTTCAAGAAGAGAGATGAACCTTATCAGGGTGATCGATGAGCGGGGATACGTAATGTGGCGTCCAAAGTTACGTTTTATATGTTAGGCGGTTCGGTTGCTATCCACACTAGTTAAGAAAAGGTCGTAGTAGTTACTACCTAATGCCGAACTATTTGCTGCCTAGGTGTAACTACTGTTGGTAATGTTAGAGTTATTAAGATTACTGACTAAACAAGGTAGTCACTCTTACTTATGGGTTGCGGCTACGAATAGAAAACGCAGTTAACACCACCGGATTCAACGTTTCCCTTCTATAACACACATGACAGATCCCCTCTGGAATACGCTACAGCTGACACAATATAGGCAGCCGAGGCGGGAATATTTCTACCAAGTGGTGTTAACTTCGTATGGAATTGGTAGCTGAGGCAGATTACACATGGGGACTACTATGTTTTGTTAGTAATGCTGCAAACTCTGTTGTTACCAACTGAAGATATACTAAGGTAAGAAATGACACTACGCAGTAACTACTACGACTTCTTTTAAGAGTTCGTAGTGTTCGTGTGCTCGCCTGCAAAATCTCGAGCTTCCGTGCATATTCTCAGACTTCTTTTCATCACTTTCGCTTGTTTACGGCAGCAAGCATGGTTGTATAGTTTTATGTATGTCCGTCTGTGTTCTTGTACTCTCTTGTGTGTCTTTGTCGTCCTTTACTTGTGGCCGATTGACTCCGTCTCTATATGTCGCCAACTCGATCATGGAGAAATTGTCTTTCGTCGACTTAATCGCCTTCCAACTTTTTTTTCAATGTGCATTTGTAGAAACATTACAACATTTGCATGTATTCCGATCAGGTTCGCGGTTGTTAGCTTAAAAGATATGGAGGCACCCTAGAGAATTCTCTGATTAAATCTTTCTTGTACCGTTGCAGTTAGTGCGAAGAAGGTTTATACAAAGTAAACCTGAAGATTGGCCTGACCACGAACTGAGGCTCTTTAGGGTAGCATTCATTAGCCGTGTAATTTAAGATCGGCTCCATTGACGCGGTGCACGCGCTAATTCTGCTCAGATACTTCTTCGAAAACGTGCCGTGTATACAATGCTTCGTACTTTGTATAGGCTATTTAAAGCCAAAGCTTTACTGGCCGCGAACTTACGATTTCACCGTGGCGGTGCTCCGAGGAGGCACATGAGGTCACAACGCGCGCCTCGCCACGGATATTTCTCTCTCGCTCCCTAGTCACTACTGCGCATGCGCCACTAGTAGCACCGAGTCACAGGTGTTCCACCGCTGCGCAGCGCCAGCCTTTCCGTTCCGCCGTTTCATATGACGTCACACCACGTTCCTCGTCGTTCCGCTCGCTTCGCCGGCTTCGTCGCACGTCTGATAACATGTGGGAGCATTCAAAAGGACAGATCGCGTAGTCCGCAACCACAGTTGAGGCAGCTGTATGGACAGCGACAATTCTGATAAACAGGATGAGGCCTGGAATCGACATCGGAACGAGATGAAGAGGAAACGAATCGCCCAGGAAACAGACCAACAGCGCGCCGAACTACTGGCTAAACGCGGCAACACAGCTAGACAACCAGACTAACCTGGACTTGCAATCATGATTAACCAAGGCCAACCATGCTACGCCTTGGGTTTCGCTACGTATATGCTGGTATAGCCGAGCTAAGCCACTGCCAATTTTTTTTTAGGATACCATTCATTATCTGTGTTACTTAATATCGGCTCCATGGACATCGTGCGTCGAATAACATGCGTCTTCTCGGACACTTCTTTGAAAACGTGCGGTATATACAATGCTTCGTACTTTCCATGTGATATCACTGTCTCAGTGTTCGTATCGTCTTTTGTTGAAATAAACTTTTTCTAAACACATTCAGCCCTATAGTGGTGTGTATCTATACATGTACACACGCATGATTGCAAGGTATCGTTCAGGTAGTGCATCACCATCGACACAGATAAAGCAGAAAGAGCAAACAGAACAGTAAATGGTGTTGCAACACTGGCAAGAGCGAGTTCAAGAACACTATAACAGGTTGTCTGCAAAAATAATATTTACCAACCTCAGATTCTTAAGTGACACCTGGTGCACAAACTGGTTGAGGATGCTAGTGTTTCGACCCGAACGTCCCACGGAAAGTGAAATCAAAATCTCATTAAGACTGTTTTCTTCGTCTCAGGGCCCCGCCATTTAGGGCGCGGGCCTTTGGTGTTATCGATGCACGACAGCAGCAGTTGCAAACTCCAGATGATAGAAGCAGCCGGCGTCCCCCAGCTCGGAAGCTATACTGGACGTGCTTAGATTTGTCTAAACCTTTTTTTTTTACTTTTTTTTAAACATAGTATCCCGCTACCCCGCATTGGTTTGTGCGCTGATGCTACAAAGAAACATATAAATTTTAAGTCTACTCATCTGAGCTACGCCTACTGAATCCCGACAATCCCATTCCTACACAGCAACTCCTTTTTCTTTCGGATTTTCCTGTTCCGTGCTTTATTTTGCAGTCGTGCAAAATTTCTGTTTTTGACTGTTACAGCCCATCTAAGTTACTGACGTCTCCTACTGTAACGCTTCGCTGCGTAATATTGTTTATTTCCAGCGATGTGGCCCTTCCTCCAATATTCTAATATTTATTTTTACTCGACTCGAAAGTGCAACAAAACAAAATGAGATAGGTCGAAAGATTAGGCCCTCAACTCATGAAAGAGCCCGAACGCGAAGTTGTTCCTTGTCAATAAAGAGTGGTCCTTCAAACGGAGAGGACACACAGTATCAGTAAGGCTATTCGCCCATTCTTACGGCATGATTAACCAGAAATACTGTACTGTTTGTGCGCTGTTTGGGTCTGTGTCGCTGCATTTGGTGTGTAAAAAATACGTGTGCGAAAATATCGCCCAACACCTGGATAGCAGGCTATCTGCGAAGCGAACATGTCTATATATTCAATGAAATCTAGCATCTCTCGGTGTGAAAAAAAAAAAAACCACTCACCACGTCCTCTAAGAAGTATTATTGAAACAATATTTTATTCAAACATCGCTACAATACTATATTTGGCTCTTTATTTTATTTATTTGCAAAACCACCAAGGTACATAGTACATTACAAACAGTAGGGGAATAAATATAATGCGCAGTTAACAATACAGTATTGAAAATACAAAAGACCAAACAACAGGCACAGATAGAAAGGGGTCGTAATTAGAAAACAACAAGAAAACGAATATCATGATGTTGAGCTGCTTAATAAGCGAGCAAAATAACATTGTAACAAGCAGGCAATATTTTCACCAAGGGTATTTCAACTTATTTCGCTGAGTACTGTTATTTCTTGTTATTGCCTTCTTAGTATGGGTCATCCATTTCAATAATGAAGCTTGTAGGTTATTCTCATCGATTCAAGCTCATGGAAGGATTGATCGGAGCACGTGATCATGTTATGACGGGTTACGTTAACCTTACGTTTGCGATCATGATGGGCAGAAAAATGGCCCTGGTGGAATTAAAGCGAGGAAGATGTACTTCGATGGTGTATATTGTGAAGAAGAGAAATACGTGATTCCTTCCAGCGAAGAGTAACTGATCAAATGTGAATGGCAGTTTTCCTTATTATGAGAATAGTAGTACGATGGTATTAAGCTAAGATCGAACGGACAAGTCAGCTTTGCACAGCTTCGAGTTAATCTGATGTTGTGGCATGATGTGGATCCTAATTGGGGCGGCCGTATGTGGTGTACAAGAACAATTATAATGAAGCTGGCGCGAGGTGAACGTTTCTGTTCAGTTGCCTAAGAGGCGGTTTGCTTTAGATAGTAGGTATAGCATATTAACAGGTGTACCTATCTTTCACCGGTGACAGCTTTTCACCGGCTAACGAATGTTAAACATTATCACTCGGCGCAGGACGCGCCTGCATGGATCAGGAGTTTCTTGAATGTTGTCGATGGTTCTACCCTTGTCTGATGTTACCGAACCTTGTGTAATCTGATTGTGTGAGCGACCCGAATTGTGTAGTACTTCCGGAAGACACGCGGGCACCAGCGATTATTTTGGAACCTTCGATGACTCATGTAGAAAAGTTGACGAACTTGACGCGTTCATGAGATTTTCGATGATCGCCAGCAGTGTTCGCCGCTATCGTTGTTCTTTGCTTGGGCATAAGTTCGCCCAATAAAACGCTGGTTTCAACATTCACAGTTTTACAGCTTTCTTTTCCGTCACTGCTACGTGACAGTATTAAAAGTAAGTGAGGAGGTTTTACGTGCCAAAACCGCGATCTGATTATGAGGCAGGCCGTAGTGGGGGACTCCGGAAATTTTTACAACCTGGGATTCTTTAACCTGCACCTAAATTCAACTACACGGGTATTTTCGCACCCCCATCGAGGATGTGGCCGCAATGGCCCGGATTAGATACCGCGACCTCGTGCTTGGCAGCCCAACACCATAGGCACTAAGCAACCGCGACGGGCTACGTGAGAGTATCTTAAAATGTATACATGCATAACCTGTACATGAATAGTAAATGTACTTAACAGCGCGCTCCGTCTCCAACTATACTACCCTTCCACCAACCAACTCCTTTACACGAACCCAGCGGGGTGCGTCGGTTGCATCCAGCAGTGTGCCTATTAAGCCGCGGATTCAGACACTAGAAAATTTAGATTAGAACTTCAATTGAGCAAGCATGCTTTTTGAGTGCTAGATGGGACACACAAAAGGAAAAACACGCACAGACAAGGATGCCAGTGCATGTCTTTCCTTTTGCCCAATAAGAAATTCTATTAACCTGAATTGCGGGGGAGGTTTGAGTTCTCTGAATATCCTTTCTCTGAGCAGCTTATTCCGAGTTAAGGTGAATTGTGAACGTCTGAGCCTTAGTGCCTGGTTCCATGAGTTTGGTGAGCCGACGTCTATTATTCTGAAAGTTTGAGTGAGTATGATTGAGCCTTCCTGGGTGTGATTCTGGAGACTCTCAATCCGAGTGAGTCCGACTGGGCCTGCTCTGGTGAGTTTTATAGCGGGTGTGCCCTAAGCATGCATAGTTTGTTAGTAGGTCTGAATCATCATCATCATCATCATCATGATCATCATCATCATCAATGTTACGCCCACTACAGGGCAAAGGCCTCTCCCATACTTCGCCAACTAACCCGGTCAAGTACTAATTGTGGTCATCTTGTCCCTGCAAACTTCTTAAACTCATCCACCCACCTAACTTTCTGCCACCCCCTGCTACGCTTCCCTTCCCTTCGAATCCAGTCCGTAACCCTTAGTGACCCTCGGTTATCTTCCCTCCTCATAACATGTCGGTTCTTACATTACCTTACCGGTCTGAATGAGTTCGGCTTACTTAGCCGGCCTATGTGGAGCCGGTTCTCTATAGGGCTCTATATATGGATTTCATAGATTAGGAAGAAGCATTTGATTCAGTAGAGATACCAGCATTCATGGAGGCATTGAGTAATCAAGTATTATAGGAGGCATACATGAATATCTTGGGAAATATTTACAAAGATTCCACGGCTACGTTGCTTCTCCACAAGAAGAGTAAAAAAATCACCTATCAAGAAAGGGGCCAGGCAAGGAGACCCAATCTCTCCAGTGCTAGTCACTGCATGCTTAGAAGAAGTATTCAAGCTGTTAGACTAGGAAGGCTTACGAATGACAATCAACGGCGAATATATCAACCTTCGGTATGCAGATGACGTTGTCCTGTTCAGCAACGCTGGAGAAGAATTTCAGCAAATGATTGAGGACTTTAATCGAGAAAGCGCGAAAGCAGGGATGAAGTTAATATGGAGAAGATAAAGACACGGTTCAATAGCCTGACAAAGGAGAAAGAATTCATGATCGCCCGTCAGCCTTTAGAGTGTGCGGAGAGTACGTTTATCTAGGTTGACTACTCACAGGAAGTACTGATTATGACAAGTAACTTACAAAAGAACAATAATGGATTGAGTGCTTACGACAGGCATTTCCAAATCCTGACTGCGAGCTTACCAATGCCGTTGGAAGAAAAACCGCACAATCATTGCATTTTACTGATGCTAAAATATGGGGCCGAAACTTAGAGGTTAACAAAGAAGATCGAGAACAAGTTAAGGACCACGCAAAGAGAAATCGAACTAAAATGTTGGGAGTTACGTTAAGAGACAGGAACAGAATGATGTGGATCAGGGAGTAAGAGACAGAGAGAGAGAAAGCTTTAATAAATGTCCTTGCAGGGCTCAAGGGGGGCGGAAACCGGGAGGCTTGCCCCCACCGGAGCTCTCCTTCCTCAGGCGGCGGCCAGACCTTGAGTCTTCGCGGCGTCATCGGCCAGCCGGACTGCCCAGAGTTGCTTCTTCGGGCATGCGCTGTGCAGTACAACCTTCCTCTGCTCGAGCTTGGTGATTTTAAATGTAGGGTTGGTGCTGTATTTAATGGTGTTTGTCGCTGCTGGCCGTGCCCAGTGAATGTGGTAGAGGTCGGCGCGAGCCACTCCACATGCTTTGCATTGTGGTTTGTAAACATCTGGGTATATGTGACTGTACAGTGAGGGTGGGGGGAACATACGCGTCTGTAAAAATAGCCATGTTAATGACTGGTACTTATTCAGTAACTTGTCAGGAGGTAGGTGCATCTTCCTTGCCTTACGGTAATGCAAGAGCATTTCACCATACGTAACCATTATCTCTTTGGTCTGGCCGCGCTAGGAGACAACTGCTTCGTCTTTAGCCTGCTGGGCTGCGGGTCGTCGGAGGGGGGCTGGTTGCTTCTCCGATGACGGGTCACACGCCCGGTGGACGATTTCTCGGGCAGCGTCGTGAGCAGCTTCGTTCCCGGCAAGGCGCGAATGGCCCGGGTCCCAGATTAACTGAACGCGGTGGCAACGAGATGGGAATGTGCTGGAAAGTTGCAGATAACCATCGTGGAGTCGCTAATGATGCAAGAGGCCGTAATCGTTACGTAGGCTAAAGCAATGGAAGCTTCTTCGCCCTCTTCGGTTTGTGTTCAGCGTATAGCAAACAGGCATAGCCGATATTCTAATTCACACGAAAGGAAAATTCATGCGCGTACAACGCACTGTGGCAATCGATGTAAGCGAAGTTTCTGTGCTGTTTGTTTTGATTGACGATAATTAACGGTGATGTTGCAGGCAAATGTTTAATTTCTTCAGCGTTTAGTGCGATACGAGAGTGGTGGGTTGATGTTAAACGTTACCTTACGTACACCACTGCTACTTGTCGGCGTACTATACAGAAAGCACAGCGATACGTGCTTCCTTGAGGCGTTGTTGTGCACCATTGTTCATAACCTCCAAGAGGGTAAGCATCCTCATTGCCTTACACGACACATCGCATTGAAATATGGCGAAGTACGTACCAAAACCACAATCGGATCATGAGGCAGGCCATAGTGGTAGACACTGGATTAATTTTGACCCTCTGCGGTTTTTTTAACGTTCACCTAAATCGAAGTACACGAGTGCTTTTGTATTTCGCCGCCGTCAAAATATGGCTGCCGTAGTCGGGATCGAACCTGCGAGCTCGAGCAATTCCGCTGCCGCAAACCTACCATGGTGGGCACAGCGGTGCTGATTTGACGTGGACCGCCTCCGTATTTTCGCCTAGATGCAACGGTGCTTTACTGCGCCTTTGCGTCTGCACGCCGTGCGTCAGTTGTCTGTTCGACAAACTTGCATGGTGTTTACTTTCCGAAATAGCAAGAACGTACCGTACGGTATCTTGAACTTAAATTTATGCAGTCCGTCCGCAACTGCTGTCATCTCTAGTAAGCGTTTCCCTGCCTTCTCACGTCGCCTTTTCCCTCTCCCGCCTTTCCACCATGTATGGGAATTGCGAGTGAAGAGTGGCAAGGCTGTCATTCACCCGTTTTGTGGCTGTGTTGTTCCTACCCATGATCTGCCTCTTCTCTCTACCTTCTTTCTACGATTTTATCTATACCTCTCCTCTGGACTTGCACGTTAGTAGAAAGGAAGGAAGGAAGGAAAAAGTGGAGAAGGAAAGACAGGGAGGTTAACCAGTTTAGCTTAATCGGTTTGCTACCCTACACATGGGAGAGGGATGGGGTGATGAAAGATTGGGAAGGGGGAGAGAGAGAGCACATAGTACAGCACACACACATCGTCCGTTAGAGTCCATCAGTCTGGCATGGTACGTGATATCACTGTCACAGCCGCTTGTCCAATCCCGACTCTTTCAAAAACCGAAGTAGTTCCTTCGTCGCCTTCACCTGCGATGTCTTCTGTCGGCGGGATGTGAAAATCGTGTCGAGGGACAATGGCCTAGTGTCAAGGTGCCCCAGAACGGATGCCAGGGACTGTCGCTGGACATTATATTCAGGACAGTCGCACAGAATGTGTTCCAGCGTCTCCTCGCAAAGACAGGCATTGCAGAGAGCGTTGTCGGCCATTCCAATGCGAAACGAGTAGGATTTCGTGAATGCCACCCCTAGCCATAAGCGATAAAGCAGAGTCTCCTCTCTTCGGCGCAGTCCAGTTGGCATATAGAGATGCATCATAGAGGGTAGGTGGTATTGACGGTTGCTCTGGTTGGTCTAGCTGTTTGGTGTGCACCATAGAGAGAGCGTGATCTCCTGTGCAAGCACTCGAAGTCTGCTAGCTGCGTCGGATCGTGAAAGTGGCATGACCTATTCTTGTGCGACTTCAAGAGCTGCCCGAGCGGCATTATCGGCGTCTTCGTTTCCAGTGACGCCGCAGAGACTTGGCAGCCACTGAAACGTCACGTGGTGCCCTTTCTCCTGTGATGTATGGAGTAGGCATCTAATATCGAATACGAGCTGTTCTACCTCTACGCCACCGCTGCAGTACCCTTTTCGTAACCCTTTTCAGAACCTTTTCGTAACCCTGCAGAACCCTTTTCGTAAGCCTCCAGGCAGAAACCTGGAGGCTTACGAAAAGGGTTCTACTCAAATTGAGGACGACGCAACGAGCTATGGAAAGAAGAATGATAGGTGTAACGTTAAGGGATAAGAAACGAGCAGATTGGGTGAGGGAACAAACGCGAGTTAATGACATCTTAGTTGAAATCATGAAAAAGAAATCGGCATGGGCAGGACATGTAATGAGGAGGAAAGATAACCGATGGTCATTAAGCGTTACGGACTGGATCCCAAGGAAAGGGAAGCGTAGCAGGGGGCGGCAGAAAGTTAGGTGGGCGGATGAGATTAAGAAGTTTGCAGGCATGGCATGGCCACAATTAATGCATGACCGGGGTTGTTGGAGAAGTATGGGAGAGGCCTTTGCCCTGCAGTGGGCGTAACCAGGCTGGTGATGATGATGATGATGACGAGCTGTTCGAATGGCCCGCGACGCGGAGCTGATAGTACAGATTATAGGGCTGCCTTCGAGTCGCTGAAGATTGACCATTGTCGAGATGGCTCCCGATTGACGAAACGAAGTGCAGTGCGAAGAACAGCTAGTCGATGTTGTTGGGTGGTCAGTCTTAAAGCTGATGGTAATAACTTTTGCTGGGACAACCACAGCACTGGACGAACACTGGATGTTCGTGGAACCATCAGTATAATTGTGTTCACTGTCCGCGTACCTCTCGTGCAGAAGAAGCAGAGACAGTTGTTTCAGCACAGGCGACGACAGTTCAGACTTTTTCCTGATTCCTGGTACGCTGAGATGGACTGTGGGGCTGATAAGACACCAAGGGGGTATCGATGGTTTAGATGCAGCGGTGAAGCCTGAGGGAAGTTTGTCGTTGTACTTGATGATAGGTTTAGAGAATGATGATTGGTGCCTGTCTGAAGGTAGTGCTGCAAGGTGGTGATAGGGGGCACGTGCGAAATGTCTGATGTGCGTTCTCAGGGCTTCCACCGTAATGTGAGTTCGCATTGGATGGTCCCGAGCAATCGCAAGAGTTGCCTCTGTTGACGTGCATCTGGGTAAACCAAGGCAGACTCTGAGGGCTTGAGCTTGTGCTGCTTGCAGAACACGAATATTTGACTTGCAGGTGTTGTTTAGTACAGGTAGACTATACCTTAAAAAACCGAGAAAGAGAGCTGTGTATAGTTTAAGCATTGCGTCTGCTGATATCCCCCACGTCTTTCCTGTCAAGTATTTAAACAACTGGGAAGTTGCTGTCAGGCGCCGTTTCATGTAGGCCACGTGCGGGCTCCAACAGAGGTCTCGGTCAATAATTACGCCAAGGAATCTGTGGGTTCGGACATAGGAAATGGTCCGCCCATTTATTGAGATGACATAAGGCGTCATCGGTTTGCGAGTAAATGCTGCTAGTTCGCATTTTTCTGGTGATATGCTGAGACCCTGTTTACACAAGTAGTTCGCTGTCAAAGTGGCCACTCTTTGAAGTCGCGCACGTATCTGAGGACGTGTGACTGCCGAAGTCCAGACACAGATGTCGTGTGCGTATATTGAAATTTTGATGGTAGTTGGCAAGTATTCAGCAAGTCCAACAAGAGCGAGGTTGAATAGCGTCGGGTTGAGAGCACCGCCTTGAGGAACGCCCCTGCTGGTATAGTGTCGCTTAGTTGGGCCATCGTCAGTTAACACATAGAATGATCTTGCGGATAGGTAACTTGCAATCCACAAAAAAACTCGTCCACCTACGCCAACCGTCGCAAGAGCGTCGAGAATGCCCTCATGTAATACGTTATCGTATGCCCCTTTCACATCTAAGAATAAAGCTGCAGATAAACGCTTATGGGACCTTTCGTGCTGGACATTTGAAACGAGATCAACTACATTGTCGATGGAAAAGCGGTCACGTCGGAAACTAGCCATGGAAATCGGATAAATCTTGTAGTATTCAAGGTAACATTCCAGGCAGCCAAGGATTATCCGTTCCATTATCTTTCCTGCACAGCTGGCCAGTGCTATTGGGCGGTAAGAGGTGAGTTACAATGGGGATTTGCCCTGCTTTAAGAGTGGCACCAGGCGGCTTACTTTCCATTCGTCAGGAACATTTCCCTCTTGCCATGAGGAGTTGTAAAGGCTCAACAATTCTATCCATGCGGACTCTCCGAGATAGCACAAGGCCCGGTATGATATACCATGCGGATCCGGAGATGATGAGCGCCTGCAGAGAGCTAGTGCCCCTTTGAGCTCCTCCATTGTAAAAGGGAGGTCCATGCAGCAATCAGGGGAATGGCGGACGTCAGCTCAGGCTGGAGGATCTGGACAAGTCGCTTGGTGTGCGATCCGCGCACAAAAGTCTTCTGCGACATCGATGTCTTGCCGCTCTTGGAAAAGTGCTAGCGCCTTGAATGGAAAACGCCGTTCTGGAAGGCAACGCAGACCTTGCACCGTTTTCCAAATGTGAAACAGTGGCTTGCGTGGGTCGAGTGTCTGCAAAACGTTGCTCAACGTTCCGACGCTAATCTATCCATACGGCGCTGAATCTTATTTTGCATCCTCCTGGATGTCCTAAGGTCATGGATTGATGTTGTACGCTGATATCGACGTCCCGCCCGGCGACGAAGCGCTCGAAGTCGCTCTAATTCTATGTTGAAGTCATTTCGCGTGGAAGAAATCGTCATCATGCGAATGGCGTTTTGCATCGTAATTTTAATCGTTTGCTCTAACCCAGCGGGTAGGCCCTCGCGGCAGGCATCTCAGATTTGAAGTTGGCCCATTGAATCGTCCGAATGCTATTCCGTGGGTCTGATCTAGACGACAAGCCTTTGATGTTCAGAAAGGTGGGAATGTGGTCACTCCCATGTGTCTCAATGTCTGGAAACCACTTCACACATCTGGCGAGAAAGTTGGAGGCGAAAGCAAGGTCGAGGCAGCTGCCGTATGTCATGCCTCGAAGAAAGGTGGGGCTACTATCGTTCGGGAGAATAAGGCCATAGTTGTGGGTGATGCTTGCTAATCTTCGTCCTCTTGCATTCGTCCTTGTACTTCCCCATGCTGGATGGTGTGCATTGTTATCTCCTATGATGACCCATGGGGCGGGACAAACACTCAAGATATCCGCAAATCTTTTGGTATCGAAATTGCTGGAAGGCGTTATATACACGCCTATGAGCGTAAACAAAAGTTTGTTCTTTTTAACTGTGATGCATATATACTGATTGTCGTCGTGGGGCGCAATTGGTTGCAAAACATAGGTGAGTTCACGACGAACAAAAACGACGATTTTGCTCCATGCACTATTTGTTCATGATATGATAAATTCGTATCCTGACAGTCTCGTTGGTTTCGACAAGTTGGGCCCACAAATGACGATGAGTGGAAACACATTGGTGTACACAAGCTGACCAAAATCTGAAATTCGTGATCTTAGCCCTCTGGCGTTCCACTTGATGGCGGACGCTGCCTTGACCTCTTTCCGGGAGGATGGGTAGCCATCTTTGTAGTTGAGGGATGCAAGCACTGGGCTTGAAGCATCCAGCACTTTAAGTGCTCTTCGAGCAGACGGTGTCCCCAGGTCCACTAAAAGCGCTCGAATGGCCTTCATGAGAGAACGTAGCACCGAGATCACTTGACGGTCTATTTTAGGTGAATCATCCATGGCTGAAGAAAGATCAGGTGGGGCCCCGACCTCCTGAGGTTCCTTCGCAAGGGAGCGGCTTGGTACCGTAGCCCATTCCTCTAAAGGTAGAGTCTTTTCTGCTTCCTTCGTGAGTGTGGTGGGCCTTTTCGCGGCGCGGCTAACTGACACCGCAGTGGAGTCAGTACTATCTCTTCACGCATGCGCTTTCTTCAAAGACGTACGATGGTGCCGACGTCGACGCCGACGCCGGACTACTTCGGCTGCCTCCCTGTGGGCCGAATTGTCTCTGGCCATTTGCTTGAGAACCGCGCGCTCCCTCTTGATGCGGGGACAGTGTTTCGACGAGGTCGCGTGAGGGCCGCTGCAGTTGGCGCACTTCAAGACAGTGGCCCCGCAGGTCTGTTCTGCACGAGGTTCAGTGCAACGGGGACACAGTAGCGAGTTGGGACACACGCCCTTGACTTGTCCTAGCCTGAAACACTGATGACATTGAAGCGGCTTCTGGATGAATGGTCGAAGTGGATGTCGGAAAGTCCGAATTTAACGTGGGATGGGATACAATCCCCCTTGAATATTACTTTTACGCAGCGCGTGTTCCCAAGGCGGCGCACTTGCGTAAAGGTCGTGCCTTCGCATGCCGGCTTGATGAGGCTAGGTAAGTCATCATTGGTCAAGCACTGCAGTTGGTGCAATGCTTTGGCGGGGATTCACGGATAATTACAGCTGTCAATAGGGTATTTGGCGACGCGCAGGGAGCTTCAGAGGGCACTGAGCACATGCGGCCTGATATAAAGGTCCAGACGAGTTTCTCGCGTCCCCTTTCCTCTTTGCCACACTCCTGCCATGTATACGCACGCTCTGAAGCACTTCCTGACGCGGCGTGCAAGACAGCGACAGCAGCGGCAGTAGCAGCAGTGGTAAAGTCGAAGAAAATAGCTTACGGCACAAGCTAGAGGGCAACATGAGTCGGCCACCGGCAGCAGGCTGACGCCCGCTACCTTCCTGAGGCATAAAGTCGAAGGAAGAGGCAAAGAAAGTTTCGCTTTAAAAATTAATAGGGCTGGGCTGGCCATGTTCCGCGTAGGGCTCATAGCCGGTGGTTCATCAGAGTTACATAATGATGCCAAGAGAAGTGAAGCACAGTCAAGGACAGCAGAAAATTAGTTGGGGTGATGAAATTAGGAAATTTGAAAGTGAAATTTGGAGGCAACTAGGGCAAGACAGCGGTAATTGGTTATCGCTGGGAGATGCTTTCGTCCTGCAGCAGACATAAAGAATAGAGAGAGGGGGGAAGGGGAAAGGCACGGAGGTTAGCCAAAGGGGAAGATCCGGTTTGCTACCCTACGTTGAGGAAAGAGGGGAGAGGGAGGTAAAGTGATAACAAAGTAGAGATAAAGACAGAAAGGAACATAGACGTGCAATCATAGTCAGTCACTGTCGCCGCATACTGTAACCGCACAGCACAGTAGCACTTGCAGCACTATAAACATCCGTTCACGCTACAGCCACTTGTCCAATTCTGTTGCCCTTAAAAACTGCAACAGTGCCTTCGTTACCCTCTGCGGCGATTGTTTGTGATGGTGGCATTTTAAAATAAGTTGCTCTGTTAGAGGTCTTCGGTCAAAGCGCGCTATCACGATTTCGAGCAATCGTCTCTGTGAATTACAGCGAGGACAGTCACAGAGAAGTTGTTGAAGAGTCTCCTCGTTACCCCAGTCATCACACAAGGCGTCGTCGGCCCATCCGATTCGGAAAGAAAAAGGCTTGGTGAACGCCATCCCTAGCCATATTCGACAAAGTAGGGTAGTTTCGCGACGGCAGAGTCCAGCTGGAATTCAAAGACCTAGAGAAGAGTCTAGGTTGTGCAACCGGCTGTTTTGGAAGTTTCCTGCGTTCCACAAGGAGAACGTGATATCACGGCTGAGCATTCAAAGTTTTCTAGTGGCATCTGTCCTTGACAATGGTATCGGCTCCTCTTCGTCGCCTTGAAGAGCCGACCAACAGCGTTATCGGCGTGTTCGTTCCCTATGACGCCGCAGTAACTTGGAAGCCACTGAAATGTCACGTGGTGTCCATAAAGAAGAGGATAATCATGATGATTATTATGATGATGATCGGTAGCGGCCAAAGATGTCAGCAACAGAAGTTCAATACAAAGGTCAGTGAACAGTTTGTAATCGAATGGTCTAATATTTTTTGTGTATCCTCTTAACTAAGGAAGCCGTGATATATTTTAGAAGCTTTAGAATTCTTTTAAGGTACTTTCTAATATGCTGATATCAAGTTAATATCGGTGATGCGGTGGCCACTAAATAAATAATGGCGGAAGTTCCTGCCCTCTGAGAGTAACAGCTTTAACGATTTCTTCTTGCGCTTGACCGCTTCCCGTAATTACAGAATAGGAAATAACTACGCAAGCCAGCTGTGAGGGGTTTGAGAAATGGTCCAGTTACGGCTGCCGCAAAATCCATTTTCATCGGTGCATCAGCAGCCGCCTTGCCTCAGGTGACGTAATCTAAATTAATCGCATATGCTGGTCGAAATTTATTATTATTAATAATGAAAAAAGCGCTATATTCGTTGCCAGCACGTGCGGCGGCACGCTGTGAGCCACAAGATTCTGCAAGAAGCTGAGGGTTTGGGCTCAGAAGTTTTTTGCACGAGTTATGAAATTCTTAAAATTTTATTTTAAACTTATAAGAACAAGGTTATGCACAAGAAAAATGTAACGAACATTTTACCCCCGTGAGGCAAAAATGAAAAATTAACTTTAGTTTTTCGAATTTGTAAAATGATGTGCAACGTAATCAGAATACCAGTAGGTCTGCAGGAATGTTTTCAATCTGGTCTCACCAAAGCAACTATATCGAGGTTATAACGGCGCCTTAGCGAAGACATAGCGATGCAAATGGGCATGCGCAGAGAACATATCAAGCAAAATCGAAGCATTTAAAACAGTGTTCACCAGTTCTTTGTTATCTTGATACAGAAACATTGCCGTTTTCTTTCACCACAGTTGATGACGGCTTGCTCGGGCACTGAACATTTGATTAAAATATTTTCAGTCCTTCAAAAGACTAAGCAGTTAATCGGTTCCGGTTCCATCCTGGAATGGTGAAGTTGTTTAAACCCTGCGCTTATGTATCGGTACTAGTGCAAGTTTTAAATCTGTGCATGTTGTGCGCCTCTCGTTTATGTCACTGAAATCGTCGGTTATACATCGGTTGCAGTGGAAAGGTTGATGTAGAGCGTACCTCGTCGGTTATACATCGGTTGCAGTGGAAAGGTTGATGTAGAGCGTACCTCGGCTACTCTGTGCTCGACGTTGTACAGCGAAAAAAGTAATTCAAATAAATATGAAGTATATATGAATGACAATAAAGATGATCGTACTAAGTAAAACAACTTTTTGTTCATTACACGTTATATAGTTCTGGCAATTATTATGCTTAGAGCGGAGACTTCTTTTTTGTATACACGAAAAGTCAACTACAACGAAATTTCACTGCGGCTAAATTCGTCTTAAGTAAGTAGTATACGGGGTGATCATTGTTAAGTTGCTCAGAATTTCTAAAAATCCCCTGTTGCAGATAACATAATCATAGTCTTTCAGCTGAATTATTCAGAGGTGAACATAACTTTCGCGACAAATTGAGTAACATGTTCAACTAATTAAAAAGCGCAGTAATCTCCTTCCTCATTAATTACTTTACGCCGCATATTGCAATTTAGAAATTGTAACCGGTAAACTTGCAAGGCGTATCCAGTTGAAATGAAATTATAGAACGACACCGGTTTGGACGTATGCACCATCAAACTCGCCATAAAAATGCACTGTTACGCTTACTTTTTTAACAAAACGTTCTTGTAGGCATTGACGCCCAGAATCAACTGTAACGCCCATGTTTTTCGTCCAACACTTGGGAGATATCTTGAAACGGGTGTCCTTTTAGAGATTAAATTCTAGTGGTTGCGTCTTCCAAGCTCACCGGCTACAATTCCTAAAACTCCAGTCAACCTAAAAATTATGCACCTGTTTACTCTTGAAGATGTCTTGGCAGAACCGTAGAGCCAGTAATTGTGCAATTTTCTTGCTAGTGGTAATTGAAGAACACCTGAGCAGACGACGCTTTCAACGGGTGGTCAGCGACTAATAAGCAAGTCCCACCGGGTTGCTTCTGTTAAGCTGGTACCATTTGTTACGGGGACGGGGTTTCGGCTATACCTTTAACAGCGCCTGATTGGAGCTCAAACCATGTTGACTATCGGAGAGGGTACGGCAGGGAAGACGAGATGATGTAACAAGATATAACAGAAGTTTATTACATCGTTACAGGTGAGCGGTGCGCTCCAAGACAAAAACTACGCAAACGTTCGGCATGCGTGCTTCTGCACGCAAGGGTAGAGAATGTGTGTCATCACGTCTCGCCGGCCTTTCTCATACCCTACACCATCCGGGCTGCGTCATTCTCTCTTGGTCCCTGGTAGAGGGCCTTGTCAGCACACTGGTCAGCCCACACAGAGGAATTCAGAGAGGAACCACTCCATGGTGTAGAGGTGTAGAACGGAGGACACGGGAGAGTAGGATTTGCACTGGTGCATAATGCCGTCGCACACGCCCGACGGACAAGCCTTTTCGTGTTTATGAGTGGGACGATTAGGCACGTCGTGTCTCAGGCACTTGGCATCCGTTCCATTCGTCACCGCACACAGTGAGCCGCCACACCTCCGACACTTTTCAGCGCGCCGGGGGCAGCCGCGGGCGCCAGCTTATCTTGGAGGTCATGCCAAGGAGCCATTCCTTCTAGTTCATGCATCACTTCCGATAAGCGGTAATGGCGGCGTCTGTTTCAGTTTTGTTATCAGAAACTGCTATTTTTGCGAGCTTTTCGTGGTGCTTACGCGAATATTACAAACGTAAAATTTTGCACGGAAGCTCCTATACATCTAAACATATTATAGGGATATCAGATGAAGACCACAGGCGAAAAATAAGTGTGCATAAATTTTGTTTTTTTGCCATCTTACCACATGGTGTCACAACTGGCGAAAAACTAACGCAGCGTCTAGTCGTACGAGATGTGGTAGTCGGCAGCCGTCTGGCATTGTCGTGATGCAGTGTCGGTCGAATAAACATTGCAGTCGACTGCAGACGGCAGAAGCAACGCTTTTACAAAGGCCATATATCTCAGATAATGTATTCATTTTTTTTGTCTTCGCATTTTTATAGAAAATTTCAACCGCGAAGAACCGAGTACCCTGCTCCATTAGCATCGCACCGTGGTACAGAGAACCTGGATGGAAAATTTTCATATTTCCATGAATTAGATGCATGTATAATACCTTTGACGTATGTTTTCTTTTACGGTAGTGTCTGAAGGTAAACGATAGAACAATTTCATTATAGCAGCAGCAATGAATGCTTAGAATATTCTACGGGTAAACGAAAACAGTGTAATGACCAGTGTTGTTCTTTACGACAGTTGGGGACAGTTGCAAACTTACAAAAGAATGACTATTGCCTGTTTAGCCTGCAGGGCTTTTTGTATACGGATCCACAAAATGGTACCGCAAAGTCCAAGAGAAAATTCAAGATCCCTCCTTTTTATCTGCAGTTTGGATTAACTTTTCAAGAGAAACCTTTCGATATTTGCTGTTCCAGCACAGCATTCGCTTGCACTTCTTTCAGTCGAGCGAAGTGGTAGTTAATGTCGTGCACGACATACTCACTTTTTTGTACCATCAGAAGGCTGACAATGGAACACAGGGTCGTCGCGTAATAGTGATGAAGTATAGGGTGAAATCAACGAATGTTTATTGAACACAGGTAACTCACGAATACTGCTAAGCACAAAAAGAAACAAAAGAAGACAAATTAACTTTGCGTATGTCAATTGTGTACAGTAGGCTTCATCGAATCGGCAAGTGCACTATGACACAATGAAAGAAAGTAAATATTTTGCGCTAGAAAGAATTACTGTGATGAGAAAATACTAACGGGGCTCCCACGCTGGCGTGTTCTGCTGTTCCAAGCATTATTGTGTGGCGCAACGTGGGCTGCCTTCTGCATAATTTTTTTTTTGTTGTCACTGCCACATACCATAGAACTATTTAAGGAGCTTTGTACTTTAATGTTGATGACTGTGCTAGGTACCATAAAAAGGTCCATTTCTATGGTTCGTTCTACAGACCAACGAGCGACGCATCATCGACACATGGTTTATGAAGATTTAAATAAATAATATAATAACACAGATTATTCTTCCCCATTTCAGTATTGTATTTTAGCGCAAACTATGTTTTAGACTATTACTTCAGCTCTATAGTAACAAGTGATAGGCTCCGCTTAGTATAAACCAATTGGGGTATGGTGAGCTGAGGCAGACGCAAGTCGTGTATAGTACCTCTTATTGCTTGTGTTTGTCTCCACTACAACAAATTTTAGGCTGGTTTTTTTTTTCAAGATGAACGCAACACAAAACTTGCAACAGTAACACCAACGTCTTGGTCATTCCAGCGGATGTTTAAGACAGAGCAGGACTGAATGCGTCCAAATGACGAATTCCTGGAACTTTCCAGCCCTGCTTGACCGCTCCATTCCTACATTTCAAAGCTTCTAATGACGTCTCGCGCTGGTCATATAGGAGTGCTCCAGAACGCTGTCGCGAGCAGCGTTGTCTTGGACTGGTCAAAAGAGAGCGCTCGCCCTGTGTTCGGCTGGTCCGTTTCAATTGCTCTTCTCCCAAGTCGAGAGCTCTCAGGCCCTCCGAGCTCTCTTACAGGAGCAGTCGTCCCGATTGAGAGCATTGGAGGACGCTTGAGCTTCGCCTTTAAGAGTGGAACGCGATAGCGCTCAGAGATCCCTGAGTGCTTCTCAAGCTTCCGGGCAACTGCAGCCTTTGTAACGGTAACAATTATCGGGAAGCGCTGGCGGCGAACGCTATGCACGAAAGGGAGGTTGCTGGTATAGAAATGTGGCCTCTCACGTGGGCCGATCCAAACATTTGTGAACAGCTGCACAATTGCATATGGTGCACAAAATGGTGCACAATTGCACCACTTTTAGGTTTCTGATATTGTTTCGCACTTTTAATATTTAGGTCTGAGAAGATTTAACATAAAAGGCATGGTGCTTTGTTTCATGATATTTGTTTGTGGGCTGTAATTCTTAAAATTCCGAGGAATAACTTTGTCAAGAGTTTGACGTAATAGTTCAGCGGAAGCCCGCAAGGTGAAGAGAAGTAATTAAGGGAAAATGAGAAGCTCAGATCGTAGAGCGACTGACCGGGAAAGGCGGTGGTCCAGGGTTTGAAAACCAGACCAGGACGAATTTTTCTTCAACTGCGAGGCTTCTCTTTCAAAGAACAAATATGGGTTTCCTTTGTAGCAATTGCTACAATTGGGTGGTTGTCTCATTTTACCTTTATTAACTTTCTCAAGAATTTAAGACAAGGTATGAGGAACTTTAGTGATATAATTACGTTTCAATAAAACCCGCATATGCCGCATGTCATAAAACAAGGCCTGGCACGTACATATGCTTCAATATATATGATTTTTCGCTCACGGACAACTCCGCAGACGTCGGCATCGAGGTAGAATTTTCTACGACACAAGGTCCTTAACACTAACACGTTAGATACAAGCAAAAGTTGAATCGCATACCTTTTGTGAATATTTCGAGGCTAAGTCGGACAAAACAATAAAAGTCCGCACAGTAAATAATGCCCTCGTTGCAAAGTCTGAAGAGTGCGATGGTCTTAGAATACGTCTCTAAAGAAAGCGCGTGTTTTCTTGTTGTTATAAAGCTAAGGAACAGTTTTCTCCTATGCTAGGTATAAACCTAACAGTTAACACCAGATGTGTATTTGTGAATGTGAGATTGTGTGAATGGGAGATGATGAAGTTTTAGAAGTGCATATTTTACGTAGGAAACGGATTTTAGGGTCACACTCAGCCGAAGTCTGTGAAACAACTTACACAGCTTTCGGTAATGTAACAGAAAGTCAAATTTTAGTTTCGCGCCGTAAACTGGCGTTTAAAACCTTACGTGAATTAATTGATAAATATGGCGTGTCTGTTTGCGGTTTATCATCTCCATATCAACTCAAAACATTTGACTGCTTCCTAAGAAGAAAAGCCAATGTTATCGCCTATAGAACCACTTATCATGATGATGCTCTACTATTCATGACACATTTTCAAACGCTTCATTTAGTTATACAGTTCATATTAGATGTCTTATGTAAGCAATATTTTTTTCCAAATCCTTTAAAATTCCCAACACGAAGGAGCGAACCCTATGTGAAGTTGAAGAATGTGTTATTCCTAAAATATATTCTAATGGCGGAAAAAGAACTCGTGCTTTTTTAGGTTCCGTTTAACTTTATTAGGCGAACCGCATACTCCACACTAACCGCCATAAAAGAAACGAAGACTTAATTCAGTTCATAGGTCGCAGAAAACAGTTAACATGACTCTGCCCCTTGCCTTCAACAATATTATTTCACCCATTCAATTTTACGTATTTGTTGCCATAAGTATGTTCGCGCCCGGCTACAGTTGTTGTTTATCTTGATTTTCCTTTCTTTTCTTTTTTATTTCCTTTTTTTTCGCTTAGTATCACATCTGACAAGGTTGGGATGCTTAAGGTTTATGTATTGCGCCTGTATGGCACTTCGTGCTTCCCGGCGACGCACACAATAACTTGGGCTTATGCGGGCTAATCATTACTTTGAACAAATGTTATGAGAAACAATATGCCTAAAACTCCCCAATTTGCGAGCGCATGCCATCTGGCCATTGTTATGGGCCCGTTCTGCCATTTCTCCGGCCTGGATGTGCTCTGACAATCGAATGTGAATTGGATGCTCAAAGAAATCGATCGAGTCCGTGAGACGCCGGGTGGCAGCACTCCTGAAATATAGGAGCGACAGAATGAATTAGCACGCGTTCCTAATGATTTCCTTACAATGATTCCTTTGTTGCTGAAATTCTATTTTCTTATCATGTTTTCCATTTTTACCTTCAGCTGGTACACGTTGTCGTGTTACATTAAGAAAGAAACAGAACAGACGCACTTTATGTGTTATAGAACACCACATACATGCAATGACACGGTGCGATTCAGTTAGTATATATGCATCCAGCATTTATATTGGAAAGGAAAAAAATTGCTGCTTTGCTGCCTATAAAATCAGTATTTGCAAAGTGAGAACCCGTCTTGTTTTATGTCTTAGGCATGTAAATGAAGCACTTACATAAAACGAAGATGTTAATGTCTTTCTGTCATGGACTGAATAGTAAAACCGGTTGAATGCCTTCGTTGCTCTTGTATCTGCTCAGTACATAGTTGCGGTGCATAACTCCATGGGAAGCGCTAGGTATATCCCTCAAGGAAGAGGTTGTTCTAACTGCACGCTAGGAATTCTTAAAGTCACGATACTGCAGGCCACTGGCTTTCCGTCGTTTTCAAACTGCGCTTGCATTTCCGATGCAACCACGAGTTCTGTGCGTTCTTCGATTGGATTAAGCAACACCTTTAAAGCATCCTACAGTCTCGCCGCACAAACACAGCTGGAGTGTGGGTTCTTCCACATTTCTCATCAACACAATTCCATTCACTACGTAATAAAGAAACGAGGGATAATGACCGATTCCCTCATCACGGCCAACCATAACGATTTGGTTGGCTCCTGAGTTAGTCTTGAAGACTAAACAAAGAAAGTAAAGATAAGGTGTGGTTTGAGGACGTCTTCAAGTGAAAAAAGTACGAGCATTAATATGACATTTAATATATCTGAAGTGCTTGGAACATACTGCAGAAACGGCCATTGCACCTAAAGACACCATGTGCTTTCCATGTCGTGCCCACGCTATAATAAGCCAGAAAATAGCGGTCAGAATGTAACCGTCACAAAAATTAAGCACATTCAGCATTTTATACAGTGTTTATCGGCTTTCCACGCAAGGCCATATTTCTGGAGTGACAGATCGTCTTCTGAATGTACGCATATCTGAAATTAAGATGCTTTCTGTGCCCTAGTGCCATCGCTTTGCGCCAGCCGCTACTAAAGGAATTAGAGTGGTACGCCCTGTGTCACGATCATCACCTTGGATCGCCGCATGAACCAGTGAGCTAGAAGCAATGTGTGCAATGATCCTCGGATTTGTATCCGAAAAGGCAGTGCCTTCCTCAAAGACAAGGCGCCGTTGGCCCGTATATTTGTATACAAGCGAAGCAAGACATTGTCTATGGTGGTCCATAGTGGCACCCAACAAGTTAAACGCAAGTACGCTGCCACCTTTCTCTTCTAGTGTCATGTTGACATTCGTATCAAGTGGTACCCGCAGCTGTGCTTAGAACACAACCCCAGCCATAGCGATACTCTGAAGTTGATCCTCGTTCCCTCACGCGAAATTTTCTGTTGTTATGAAGGCGCTTTTGCTGCTACTATTATTGCTGATGAATGAATTTGTTTAGCCTACATAAGTGAATTGCCGTTTGTTCCACATGCTGCAACTGACATCCAGCTTCTGCCAGGGCGCCATTTAGTACCGCTTTCCTGTGTAAATCAGCTGCTTCAATAAATGGATTTTTAACAGAGATGTCGATATATATGTATACTTTATTTCAGAGCCGCATCAATGTTGGCCGCACAATTTACTAAACATTTAATAACTGATTAACTGGTTCCTTATTATTTTCTACTAATTGCGTTTTTACTAATTACATTGTCACGTGTTGTGTTTGTGGAATGAGAGTCGGTAAGTGTTAAAGGCACGTTTACAAAGACAAATCTAGCGTTCAAAGTAGTATCGCTTTCACAGTTTCCATGAACTTTTAGAGAGATGTGTTGACACTCCGCGTGTGAGTTTCCAAGTTTTTCTACATCCTACTGTACACAAACCTGCGTAATACCAATGATGGCGAATTGGGGGTGTTTTTCGGGTAGCTTGTGGCGCGTTGCACCGTATCTACTGCCGGTCTTTCGTTGTTAAATTCATTGCCGTTAGTATTACTGTTTACGCACAGTGGGAAATTGCAGTACGGACGACTGTTGACTAAATTAGCTTTCAAGAATAATATGAGGATTAAGTCATACACCTGAATAGTTTGTTAAGTGATACGGTTTATAGATATCATATATTCTGTGCATTTTCTATGTACTGCCCCCCTTACTCAATGCCTCACTTTGAGGCCTGCAAGGTATATTTAAATAAATAAATAAATAAATAAATAAATAAATAAATAAATAAATATGGTAAGTATTTTGGAAAGCTTTGACCTCGTTACTAGAATTTCGGCAATGAAGTTCCACTGCTAATTCATTAGCAGCGATGTGAGCACTAACGTCAGTGGGATTAAGAGCCTATCATCACTCTTTCCTGAAACAGTTTATGTTGTTATTGTTGAGAAGCTAGGATTTCTGTGGGCCAGCAGCTCATCTGTTGTGCCGCGATGGAAAGAGGATGCTTACTTAATGAAGCTCCTTTTACGCGAGCCGCGTTCATGTACTTTAATGGTTAAATTCTTCAAGGCGTACACGTTCATCTCTTTAAAACAGAATCTTGGTGCGCCATCTTTCATGTGTGTCGTTTGCACAAGTTTGGCTGCAACAGCGATATGAAGGCAAAACATGGGTAAGCGCACCTCTTTTTGCTGCTAAGTCCATAAACAAATGCTATTTTCGGCTGTTTAATATGTTCAACTCTGACTTTTGCGTTCTGAAGCTTCGTTCAAATCATTTGTGATAAAGCTGAGAGCAATTTTATTGCACTAAACAATGAAATCCAGCGTTTTACAGGAAAGTACATTCCTTCCCCGGCCCACATTTCTTATGAAATGGAGCTTCTCGTATGCAACATTTCTCATCGAAGCTGTGACATTTTCTGGCCACCGTCAAAAAGGAACAATGTACAGGCGGACTATCAAGTCAACTTTCATTCAAATTTTCAACCATTTTTCCACTTTGTAATACATATCTAACATGTTTTAAAACAATCCGTGTTTTCCTTTCTCCCGGCTTTTCCGCTTTTACTAGACAAAACCAAAATTACGTTGCCCTTTGTTACAGGCTTACCCATAAACATGTTGTTCTGCCTATAAGATCAAATTTGGTTTACAAGACCGCCGTGCCTGAAATGCCCCTCATTTTCACTGGTCAAGATCAACCTATCTTCCTTGAATCGTCTAAACTTTATGACTCTTTGCAAAAAAAAATAAATACAAATCACCTTGTTTCAGAGACCGATAAAAGCTTACTGTATGAATAAAATCGAAAGCTGCCGATGGACGCTGGAAGAGAAGCAAATATAATGTGCGAAAGGTAAGCCTCTCCCAAAATTGGTTGCACAGCGGCTAAGTTTGCGCAATACATGATTACTCGAAAGCTCCGTGGTCGCGGTTTTGTGGTTTGGGTTGGGCGCATTGTTTGGCTGGCATCACCTTGGGCTTCTATTTTGTGCCCGTTCGCACATAGGTGATGAACAAGTTCAGTCACCCCGACTTCTCGGGCTGGCTGGTTTGGTCCGCATAGCTCATTGCAGGGAGTTGCGTAAACATAGACGGCAGCGATTAAATGAGCTGAATGCGATTGATTTATCCAGACTGTCTGCTGGAATCACCCCCTATAAGAGGGCGCGTAACCACAGAAAGTAAAGGGAAGGCGAGAGCTGCAAACAAGTATCGGCTTCTTTCCACAGTGGCAGGAGCAAAGGAGAAGCGAAGGAAATTTTCAGTGGCTATAGAAGAGTTTGCGTCAGTTCTTCTTCTGAAGTTACTTCATTTACGCTAGGAAGAGTGCCCCCGGAGGCAAGCAGTAAGAACGGCGGTTCTGCAATGCCACCGAAAGAGTTACCGAGAAAGCAGAGCAGACACGTCTTGAAAAGCACATTTTCTAAACTTCATCAAACAAGAAAGCGATGGCCTAAAGAAAAGGACATTCGGAAAGCACAGTTAAAACAAGTGAGCTGCGTGCGACCCCGTGATTTTTTTTTTTGTCCTTTCTGATGGAATTCTCTGTCGAAGGAAACGAGATGCGCATTCTCGCTCGACTAAGATTTTTAGGAATGCTTTGTTCGATTACGTTTCTTCTTTATTTCCTTCTTTTTACAAGGTAACCAAACACATACAGCATTCCGAACCACGTCGGCAGGAATGTTATTGCTGAGTCAATGGCAACATTTATGTCTTGTATTGCTTATAGGGATGTTGGCTTCCATTCCGCACAGCAGGCGTATTGCTTCGAACGTTTAACTTGCTTTTTTTGTTTTTATTCTTGATTTCTACATTGATGATAGTCGACTGGACGAGATCATGCGCATTGAACTAATCGCTTTTGGTATGGTTGGCATGAAGTCGTCTTGCAGTTTGGTCGTTATGCAAGTCGTTATATCACTGACTGCAGCAAGTGAATGCATTAGGATCATTATGACGAGTGTATATATTGTGTTTTATGGCTCAAACGCACAGGTGCAGCCAAAGAGAGCCATTAAGGGTCCTTAAGGTAAACTTTTGACGTTGACAAACACTACGTATGCGCTAACGTTGGTTTGAAGCCAAAATCTCAAGCAACTAATAGCATTGTTTTAGATCAATCTTTGGACGTATGACAAGTGCACGCAGTGCCCTTGCTTTTCTAGTTAAAGACATGAAATGATCCGTACGGCTTGGGATCTCCTACGTCATTGAGAGAAACAAAATCAAGAAAGACCACCGCAAGAACAGGTTTCCAATTAGCCGGTTGCATCGCCGTGACAGCACAGTAGAACCCATTCCGATGAAAACTATTCTTCAGTGACGGTTTACTTGTAGGTGAAACACTAGTTCACTTGAATGTGGAGCATTCAGGTGAAAGATGCAAAAGAAAGGGTGCAATCAGTTTGGTGGGTAATAATTAAAACTGTTAATTGTCCTATCTGTAATTAATGATATCAAATGCTTAAATTCAAGTTGGTGTTTCTATTAACTAATAGCCTTGGGAAAGAAATAAACCTCCATTTCCCGAGGTAAAGGTGATTGTGAAGAGTGACGACTATACCCGTACTACACTTACACAGTACATTAGCATTACGTGCCCATTCGCCTCACAATTGTTCATTTGCCTTGATATTCAACGCACCCAACTCATGCAAACTACCTGAATTGCAATATATATGTATATCGCTGACCAAGAAACGTAGAGAAATGTGCAAAAGTCAAAATTCTTGCGCTTAGCGTAACGTGGCTGTGCCGTCACCAGCACAAGAAGTTCCCCAATTATGTTACGAATGCCTACAGTAGCGGCTTAACTGGCCTTCATATAAAGTGATCATGCACTTCTACGTGTGAAGAACTGTGTTTTAAATAAAGAAAAAACAAAGACAATAAGATAAATAATGGAATGATTCTACAGAATAAAAGCCGGATACAGTGTGTAACTTTGCCCTGTTTTTCTGCATGCGTAAGAAATAAAGCATTTCTGATTCAGACCTTCCACTTATTGTCCTGTACCAAGGTACGCCATGCTTGTTCTGCACAAAAGGCTGGCGTTCTTAGAATAAAAATTCAGTTGGCAGTCAGTTTTTCTTTTCCGCTGCACTGCGTGTTTTACTTTGCATCTTCAATTCACACGCACTGGTTCAGCTTACATTGAACGTTCATGCTTCAAATTTTCATACATCGTCTTCATTAGAAAATTGAAAGTATTCCGTATTTTGTCCAATTTTCGAAGCTTGTTGCATTAAAATTTCGTGTTTAATTTTATTAAAAAATTATGCAATGCGAAAGGTTTTACCTAGCACACACGTAGAGGGTGATAACGTAAACATACTCCAAACTTTTCTATTCCAATTCCGCAATCAGCTCACCGCGATTGGTCAAAAACTATTTTGGACCACCCCCACTTCAATTGTCTGTCACGCGACGTCACGAAAACTGCGATAGCTCCCCATCCGATATGATGTGTGGACACTGATTACGCATAATTCGACCGAACAAAAAAAAAATAGTTATTTCTGATTGGCGCCTTTTTGTCATTAGCCCTCAGCTACTGGTCAAAATTTTTCGGGCTGCACCCACTTCACCTGCCTCTCACGTGAAGACACAAAGCCGCAAAAACTTACCGCGTCAAAGTGACGCGTACGCGGTAAAGTTGCATTAATATGCCGAACAAAACTGAATTTTTTTCTGAATAGCCGCAGGCAGCCCCGTTCCGAAAAGAATAAAAGATGGCTGCCACCGATCGCTCCGGCACTGGCTATAGACTCGTCCCTGCCGGAAAGAATGGGTATATTTGCGTGCAATAAAACTTTTTGCGTGTCCGTGTAACGTTGTGCGGTCGATTAACCGCAAAACGTTACAGACTTGCGGTCGATTGACCGCATGATATTAATTTTAATCGCGTAACCGCCGTCAAAGTGGCGGGGCAGGGTCTGATATATGCCGCGACCGTCGTATCAGCATGTACGGCCAACCGTGGAGGCGAAAACCTCTTCTCTATCGGATGTAGCTTATTCAAATAAGTATGGTATGGAGAGTACCGGTACTCGTTGCTCCAGTTCACAGGTGGTGTCCGTTGCTGCATGCAAACATTCTAGCCTTTGCGGCCGAGCTCAAGTTTGGCTGTATCTTCTCATGGAAGCCGCCCCCTGCTGAAAATGCGCCACGACAGCAGTTGCCGACATCAAAGCTTTCTAGTTACCTACACCGATCAGACACACATCGCGCTCGTGACAGAACTCGTTGTCGCTGAAGACGGATCGCAACAGCTCTGTATCCAACTGACAGGGGCGGTCCCAGCGCTTCTTCCCATTTTGTTATTTCGTTCTGCCTTCTGCAGATTTGCGTAGCTTCAGACAAATAAAAGCAAACAAAAAAGATTTCTATCTATTATTTTACCGTACTGTTTCATTTCTATTACTTTATATAAAAAAGCCTCAAGGAAGCCTTTTTTTCATCTCGGCAAGAGTACTCTGAGCATGTATCTTTCCCTGTATCTCGCCTTTTTCTTATTAACCCGCCACTGAATGGACGGAGGGCTTTCGGGTCCCTTTCAGTGAGATCAGACAGCTTTGTCTGCTCGGCGCGGCGAATCCTAGCCGGACCAATAACTGTCCCCTTAGAAGAGGGTGCGTAACCGTTGGATGTGCGCCTCAGTATGGCCGCGCACGTATCACCGGGTGTCTGTGGAGGGGGGGGGGGAGGCGGGGGAGATGTCACTAGCCAGCTAAAGAGGGTTTGAAAACAGGCACCCGGGAACAAAGCGCCTTCTCCTCTAACCCGCGCCAACCCTGTTTCGGTCGCCTCACAGTGTAAACGGTTGATTTTGTTGTAAATACGTAAACTTGATGTTGACTTATCCGACAAACAGTGCCTCCAGAGGCTGATAAAAGGTGAGTTATTGCACGCGACAATGAAAAGAATTTCCGGATAACTAAGCGCGGCTCGGGCAAAAAGCCTTCTCCAAACGCAAGAACTAGGGTTGATTTCGTTTGACGATTGCTTTATGCCTTCTCGATGTGCGACGTGAAGCGGAGTGTAAACGATATCAAAGGAAAGGGAGGAAGCAGGTATTTCTAAGCGAAAGGTTATCCTATTCACTGCACCACATTGGGAAAGGGAAACAGCGAAACAAAAAGAAAGATAGAAAAAATATTTAGTGAGGGCGTGCACATACGCCGAAGGCGTTGCACGACGATAAAGTTTCGCGAATATCTAAAAATTAACCGTTACTTTTGCACACGTGAAAGAGAGTGAAGGCGAGGGCCTGCGCGCTCAGGAGACATTCACTAAATTACTTGAGATTCTCATTCGAATGCATTGTCACTTCTTACTACTTTTCTCCCACCAAAGGTTGCGGCTGGAGTGCCTTATTTGACGCTATCTTAATTAACGGTGTCTTAATCGACTTTGTCCCAATTAACAACAAAGGTCGTGGGTGTGACTCCCACCAGAGGTCGAGGACGCCATTGCCACCAAAAGTAGTTGGTTCGAGTCGGCTCACCATCGTCGGCTCACCATCGCACGTTTTCACTCGCACATATAGCACACGGCGCGTATCGGCGATGTTATCGCCCTTGGGCTTTATAAAACAGAACATCACGGCGGCGGCGGTGGCGGCAGAGGTGTCGGCAGAAATGTGCCTGGAATGTCCATATAATTGCGATCACAATAAAAGGAAGGTTGAGTTGTGCACGTGTCACATTACGGGCGGTCAGCAAACACAGTGCACTAGTTGTCGCTTCAATTGATTCTCTAATGCCCACTCTTGCAAAGGCTTCATGCATAACTTAACTGCAGGTGGTGGATCTGAAGATTCTGTATTACTGCTGCATGTAGTGTCTCGTGCCCGCCATCATGTTGTGGACTGACGTTAAGGCAAGATGAGCAGTGAATCATAGCCGTGCTGAAAACTTCGTCACTGAGCTCCAGAACTTCGGTCGAGAGAGAGCCACAGTTTTCAAAAGGCAGGTGATGAGCGGTGTACCCCATTTCATCACTGAGATCGAGCTCTATCCAATGATTAGGAGATGTTCTACAGTATACTGGCCATAGTTATCTCCTGAAAGAAACGAAGCTTTTCGGACAAAAGTACAGAATTATTGGTATTTAAAGGCAAGGAGGAGCTTCGTCAAACTTTATGAGATTGAGACAACGAATTAAGGTGAGGGTGTGATGTTCCGAGTGACGACAGCATGGCCACCTTTCTTGCGACACCATGTTTGCACAGCTAACCATACTCTGAATGCTTAATGACGTCGTCTCGGTATCCCTGCGACGCACCACATACTGGCACTGCTTAACTATACGTACACGCAAAACTAGAGCATGACTGCCACATTCTCCATTGCGCATTCACTGACAAACATAGCGGTCTGGAATATTTACGGTTCCATGGCTACCCGTCAGCTGCACTTTTCAGTTCGGTCATATTTTAAGCAAAACACCAACCTGCATGCTTACGCCATGTCCTAGGTTGTGCCTGCACTGACCGCACCTTTTACGGTGTGGTGGTACACTTCTTGTTGAAGAAAGCAATTTACATATGCAAGAAATAGACAGAACTTTCAATGATAGAACGCCGAAAGAAGCGGCTTCAACTCACGGAGAAATTCGTGTGATGGCGTGATAAGAAAAAAAGAAAGAACTACTTAATAAAGCTTAGTATGCTGTGGCAGAAACAGAGAACATTTGATATATTTAAATGAGCCATGTAATCAATCCATCTTACGCGAAGATAAAGCGGTTCCAGGAGTGATAGCGAAAAACAAAACTAAAGCATATTGATAACAATGGATATTGCAATGTAGATAAAGCGTTTGGGATCGCTGTAATAAATATAAAACGAAACACGTCAGTGCTACAAACCTCAATTTCTTTTAAATGGAAGTACCTACAAAGAGTCTCTCCCTTAAGCGCATACGATGTTTTTAGTCAAGTATTACTAAACTGCTATACTTTTTCTTTGCGCATGTGCAAAATCAATTGCCGCCAGTCTGAATGAACAGCCCCTTCTAACAGCTATTTTTAAATTGCCAAGTCCCAGGAGACACAGCAAAACCGTTTTACCGCAGGGGCTGCTTGTGCGTGCTGCTGCTAAACCACCTGCGTTTGACTGATTTGTTCCTATGAAGAGTTCGCCTGCGGTCAAATTCCAGCACGGGACTAAAGCCTATGCATTTCCCTGGCTCACTGTGCCCTAACTGTAAGCGCCCTGGGGAGTGCAAGCACCACCTCTGCTTTGATCTGGAAATCAAAATTGAAGTATAGAAATTATGAAAACTGCGAAGTTTGGCCCCTCGTTCAAGAGTGAAACGGCAGCTAAAGAAGGACCCAGGGGCAAAAAAAAATAATGCCAAGGAAGGTGGAACGCAAGCAAGAGTCCAGTAAAAAGAATGGAAGGAATAAGTTGAACTAAACAATTATTTGCCCTGACGGGTCTGGTTTACATTCAGAGGGAATAAATACAGAAATTGACATGGAGGAAAAAGCGATGTACAGGGGATCCTGTGGGCGGGCACCGTGGATTGGACTGCGGTTTAATGTTGCTGTCCTTTTTATTCATAACTTTGTGCGCCTGTACTGCTTCTACAGTTGCTTCTTCGCTTTATTTCTTGCGCGCGCAGCGGTCAGCGTTAAGAAGTGTTCTTAACGTGTGCTAGGTAGAACAAGAGAGTTTCCGACTCCGGTCTTCCTTCCCTTTTCCCTTCCCTCTCTCTCTCTCGCTCTCTGACTTTTGCATGAGGCTGCGCCCATGTCTGCTTCAGTACCAACTTAAATGCCTTTTGCGATAAAACACAAATATGTAGCGCACCCATATAATCCAGTACGTGCAGCGTCCACACACGTGTACACGCACATGGGAACAAGCAGTTTATTTCACGCAATTATAAACCTCCTGTGATTAAGCGTGACGCCTCCTCGTTGCATCGTGGTAGCAGGTGTCAGCTAAGTTTCTAAACGCAAAGACAGTGGTACCTTCTATAATCGATGGCTGCTCGATTAAAAGACATATCGTTCGTTTTGATCGAGTGGCCATGTACATACACTCTTAAAATTTTCACACCCTTTTGGGTGTAATGTGGGTATATTTATCTTTTCACCCTTGTAAACACCCTTCAAACACCTTTTTTAACAGAAAAGTGTGTTCAACAATAAAACACCCTTGGAACACCCCAGTCTTTCTAAATTACACCCTAATTTTAAGGGAGTAAGTGAACAAGCTTACAGTATATGATAAATGAACATTGGCAGTTAAAGCGTTGATATTCGCTATACATGAAACGCGCGCTGCCTGCGCTTGGATCAGGTAGCTGGAATGATTAGATCGAGAAATCTAGGCAGCAGTGCACTGAATGGAAACAGCGCTCAAAAATGAAGTGTCCCACGAATGTTGATATCGAACGGATCACACTAAACCGTCTACTTTGCATAGCCAGACATCTGCAAAAGGCTTCGCATGATCAATGACAAAATATTTACACTGCTATCACTGAATACTTAAAGGTGCGCGACCAGTTAGACTGGGAATGGTTGGGATTGAGGGCTAACGGTAAATAGCTCACGAACTTACGGTTTGTAGATGATATTGGCATACTCAGCAACGCTGCAGACTATTTGCAACAAACGTTTGAGGACCTTAGCGAAGAAAGTGTGAGAGTCTGATTGAAATTTATGATGCAGAAGAGAATGGTAATGTTCCACAGCCTGGCGAGAGAACGAAATGTCATGGCCGGCAGTTAGCCTCTAGAACCTGCGCAGAAATACGTTTATTGAGGTTAGTTATTCGCAGGGGCCTCTGATCAAGGAAATTAATAAAAATAAAACATTAGTTGGAGAGCTTACGGGAGGCATGACTAATTTAACAGGAATATGCGGGCTAGTTGGTGGTCGATATTGGAATGCATCGTGTAGTCGCGCAAACAACAAAGAACAAAGAAGGAAACACACAGGACAGGCGCGGACCAGCGCGGACCGCGCCTGTCCTGTGTGTTTCCTTCTTTGTCCTTTGTTGTTTGCGCGGTTACATGAGGTATTACTAAATCATGACCATGGAGCTTACTGCAAATCATTGCTTTCTACCGTTACTAACGTATGGGGCCAAAACTTGGAGTTGCGAAAGAAGCTTGGGAAGACGTTGAGGAACGCGCAACGAGCGATGAAATGAAAAATATTAGGCATGACGATAATAGACTGGAAGACAGCGTTGTGGATTAGAGAGCGAACGGGATAGCTGATATTATGGTTGACATTAAAGGAAGAAGTCGTGCTGGGCAGACATTGCAATGCGTAAGGGAGAGAACTGCTGGTCTATTAGAGTTGCAGAATCGGTGCTAAGGGAATGGAAGCACAGTCGAGGACGGCAGAGAATAATGTGGACGTGATGGAATTGGGAAACTTGAAGACACGTGGAGCCAGTTAGCCTAAGACAGGGGTATTGGAGATCGCTGGAGAAGCTTTCGTCCTGCGATGGACATCAAAATAGGCTGATGATGATGATATTGTCACAACATCCGTTCTGAAGCTCGATTTGCGTCAATTTCGGAGAGGGGGAGGCAAGTAGCGGCGTAGCCAAAGGGGGCATGCCGGGCACATGTAACGCTCACTAAAAGTAAATGTTTTGCTACTATGGCAACGGCCCAGCTCCTTCCCCCTCCACGGTCGATTGGGACCCCTCCCCCCCCCTCCCCTCACACGAAAAATTTTCTGGCTAAGCCACTGTCGGGACGGGTTGCAAGATTGCTCGAGACCTCTCCCCCTAACTTGTCAACGGAACCGGGGGAGGGGAGCTGCCACCGGACCGCAAACCTTAGGCAGCCCAATTACTGGCTGCATTTACTATTGTACGTGAATACTGCTTTAATGTCATTACACAGTAGGATTCATGGCGGTTAGAGGGCGTGTGAGAAAAAAAATAATACCACATACAGCCATCGGCAAGTCTTAGCTTGGGCAGATCTTTGGGAGCTGGGCAAGACTCTAATAAAAAGAGAAGCTTCGCACCCCTCTTACATGCATTGTCAGCTCTGGGTCACTGCCGACTGCACCTTTCCGATCAAAAAAATCACACGGTAACTCCTCTGGGATTTATCTAAGTATGCATAGAGATAAGGAAAAGAAGGAGCCTAGACACACAGTCACCATCGGTCACTGGCACCGAATACTGTCATCGCACAGCACAGTGACACTTGCCACACTATCAACATTTGTTCAGGCTACAGCCGCCTGTCCAATCCTGTCGCCCTCAAAAACCGCAACAGTGCCCTCGTCGCCCTCTGCTGCGATGGCTTGTGATGGCGGTATTGTAAAATAAGTTCCTCTGTGAGAGGTCTTTGGTCAAAGCGCGCTATCGCGGTTGCGAGTGATTGTCTCTGTAAATTATATCGAGGACAGTCACAAAGAAGGTGTTGAAAAGTCTCCTCGTTACCACAGTCCTCACACGTGGCGTCGTCGGCCCATCCAATTCGGTAAGCGAAAGACTTGGTGAAAGCCACCCCTAGCCATAGTCGACAAAGCAGGGTAGCTTCGCGACGGCAGAGTCCAGCTGGAATACAAAGGCGTAGAGAGTAGTCAAGATTGCACTTTACCTCCCCCTCCCCTCTCTCCCCAGTGTAGAGTAGCCAACCGGATCTTTTTCTCTGGTTAACCTCCCTGCCTTTCCCCTTTCCTCTCTCTCTCTCTATCTAAGTATGCATAAGCATTGTAACTATTCCTCATCTACACGCAGTCCATGTCGTTATCAATCTTACGAGACTTCATCCGACGAGTGTAAGCGACAGCGCTAATGCGACACGAGCTGCTGTCGTCGGCGGTGCCAAGTGAATGGCGCAAGCAAAGTACTGCAGGTGGCGCGGTCAGGTACGCTGATGACGTTCCGTTCATTTTGAGCCGTTATCGCTCTTTAGCACTTCTCATCCGCGTCGAACGATTATCAAAAGTTCTCCGGCGATGGCTGCTTGTGGCACGGCCGCGCGAACCTTATCTTGAAAGCGTACTGCAATGAGGGCAGAGTGTGCCCACTGCTGAAAACTTCACGCGCTGTGTTCTCGCCGTTTAGTTCGCTCTGAAAAGAGACGCGCGTACATCATCTTGAAAGTGATCTGCGAAAAGCGCATAGTGCGGCATGAGCTGAGAGCTTCGTGAGCGCTGTGTTCTCACCGCTTCGGTTGCGTTGAAGCGAGAGCTAGCACGATGGTGAATTCACTCGCTGCTGCGGGTTCTATTTTGAAAGATATCGTGCGGCACGGACTAACGGACGGATGGCTTTTATTATTGGCTAAGTATAGAAAGGCTTACGTTATAAAAGAATCGCAGGGTTCGCGAATTTCGCGATAACAAACACCAACCTATCCCCCCCCTCCCCCCCTCCCCGCTGAGCGATGCCATCTTGGTCGCCCCTCCCCACCCCCGGGAAAAGGAATACTACGCCTCTACCCCTGTTGAAGAAACGATGATGAAGCGTTAACAACGACAAGAACGCTCTTTCCTAACGCATTGTCCCATGGCCTCCGAGATTTGCATACGAAGCTGACGCGCACGAATCTGGGAGGCCATAATTGACTTAATCGCATAAAAAGACAAAAAATAATGCCAAGCGACACAGTAAAAAAATGTAAACAAAGAACTGATCTTAACCATACTGTTTGAAGAAAAGAAATAGAAAATTAGACAGCCGCAACAAACGCCACTGAAGCCACCTTCGCCGGCATAACGTCGGAACCAACAGTTGGCAACATTCATTCGCGCTTTTTCGCCACACCAGCCACCCCGCTGCTTCGTCTCCGCAACGAGAGCCGCCATCTTCTCGCGCCTAACGTTTTGTTATTCTGCAAGTCCGCGCACGCTACACGGCTGCACACGGCTGCACGGCGTCGCATTGCGACCTGTGTCATTTTCTCGCGTTCGCACAATCAGCGTGAGACATGTCCCTTGTGAAATGTTTGATAGAAGTGCCTCGCGTCCAAGTGAAGCGGCCGTGCGGGTGTATGGCGGTGTGCCCCGTTCTCGGAAGCGTCGACGGGTTTCCGGCATGCGGATTTCAGATTCATGGAAATGCGTTTCGCCCTCCTATTGAGCTCCGGAGCAAAGCATGCAATATTTCAGGTGAAAGGTGCAGCGCCCGTCATCATGCTGTGAATTTCGAGCGGCAAACGAAAAGTGCGGCACTTAGCGCACGCTGCGGCTGCTAAGTCAGCGTTGAAATTGTTTTAGGTTACCGTAATATATTGCTGTCAGTCTAACCTGCGGCTTGTGGCAAGCTAGCCCTTTGACTTTTGCTTGTGGCAGCGATAGGTATGTAAATGGAAGCGGTAATAATTTTCGAGAGCAGACATTTGATTCGCTCGATATTTGGTCGTGTTCAAGACGTTCTGAAGTCTAGAAAACTGGCTTGATCATGCTTAGTTCCAACTCCAAGTGGCGTAACGTTCCCGCTGTATGTGTTCGTTTTCCGTGCCGCGAGTACAAATTTCATGCTTTTGTTGCATGAGAGTGGTAGCTGCTACATGCCGCCTGGGCAGAATACAATAAAAGCAATTTCCTCACTTTCATACGTATGGAATGTGACGTTACAAAATTTCCAGTGCTTTATTCGGAGCGTAAATATCCAGTATAGTTTAGTAGGAAACTCAAATTTTACCTTAGCTTAGTAGGCGTGGAACAAGTGAAACTCGCATTCCTTTTTGAATTGTTCGCTCTAACCGCCCGCAGATGCGTCATCGAGGATTTGACAGTAGCTTCGCTGCGTGAGTTGTTTTATGCGGTAATATTGCCCGGTTAAGTATCCAGTTAAGTTATGCCGGTGCTCGTTCATCTTAATTTTAAGCGATTACTATCCCCGAGTACCGGACGATGCCAAACTTGTGAAGTGTAGCAAACGCGGGCAATTCAAAGGTGCGTTGCTGCAGGTTCCCGTTTTTACGTTTCTTGCATTCAAAGCCAACAGACACAGTATCGCTATTTATTTCCATTTCTGCTGTACTTTATCAATCTAATGTGAGAACTGTAGTTGCTCTTTAATGTTGTCCATTTATTGTGCATTCAGTTTGGTTGCCAGAAAATGCTTGAATTTTTTTTAGTATCCAAGTGACGGAATATTTCTCTGACGGCCGTGTGTGAAACACACGAGATGACAAAACTGATAGCAAAATGATGAGATATTTCTTTTATAGAGTTTGCACTCGACTTTTGGTGAGGATGTCGATCGACCTTGGGCCTGGTGACAGCACACCCGACATCGCCAAAGTGCAGCCTCTCAGTTGAGTGCCCCCGAATGGACCATCAACATCGGAAAATGAAGCAGAGCCAGGTAGGGGCAATTTTTAGTTTGGAACAGAATACTGACAGCTGCCTCTTTTTTAAAGAACTAAATAACATGCTTACAAAACAGTACCGACTCTTTGTGCAGCCTACATATAACTTTTTTTTGCTTGTTATACAGATCTTCAGAGAGCAGTTCTTCTGAACCCTTTTTTTCATGCACAAATTAATAATGAGGAGTGCACTTTCTGAAGAAACTGATGCACTGAAATGCGCATTCGGGTGGGCTGATTAGCACGAGGTCGCGCGATCGAATCCCGACCGCATTTCGATGGGGCCGAAATGCGAAAACATTCGTGTACTTAGATTTGGGTGCATGTTAAAGAACCCCAGGTGGTCGAAATTTCCGGAGTCCTCAACTACGGTGGGCCTCCTAATCAGGAAGTGGTTTTAGCACGTTAAACCGCATAATTTAATGTGCATTCGGTACACATAGAGATGCAAAATAAGCAAAAACATTAAAGCGGTAAAAAAACAGATTTAAAAGATGTTCTATTATCCTAACCCGCCTTGGCATACGGAACTAAATATAACAGCAACAGAGGTGCATGCAGAGAAGTGTTTATAAATGTTTGCAAGTTATGGACATTGTCTAAGAAATTGTTTTTACTTACTCGGAGCTTCTTGGTGCCATGTCAGTGCAGTAAAAGCTCAAGATGATGTCCTGCTCCCAATAAAGCACCTTTAGATTTTAATATTAAATTCTGGGCTTTTACATGCCAAGTTCATAACCTGAAGTTTTGGGCAGCTGGCATTCTTTAATGTGCACCTGAGTCTAAGTGCCCCCCATAAGCGTTATTGCATTTTACCCCATTTGGAAGGTAGTTGCCATGGCCTAGATTGAAGCTGTGACCAGCATGGCACCATAGTAACTGGGCTATAACACCAGGTCAGGATGAGAAATACTGCTTAGAACAACCAATTTCTTGGCTCACAAGCACTTTACACTAGGTCAAGGAGTATGGAGTACTGACAGCGACCGTTTATGTACGAATTTCTTTTTACGCTGTCGATTCTATTACTAGGGTGTGAAGCTTCAATTAGTAAAAACCAGTCTAAATTACAGAGCCAGCTCGAAACACGCACCATGCATAGCTGGATTTGGACGTGAAAATGGAGTCAATTCATGCCGCCTAAAATGGAGTTGGCAGTCACACTATTTCATGCATTTTGCCTAAAACATAGTCAATAATAAATAATCAATTTCTAAAATATTCTTCTCAAAAAGTGTTTCTTTCTTTCAAGCCTGAAAGAAGGAGCCAAATGGTGTCCAGTGCACGAATGGTTAGTTGCGCCGCACTTGCATGTATTCACAGGCGTCTTTCAAGATTGAAACAAAATTGTATTGCACCTATTGAGCAGTAGAAAGCTCGATTGGGAATTTTTCAGGGTGCTCCACAATTTTCGCACTGACACTTTTGCTTTAAATATAATATTTGAGCAGCTAACTAATCGTTAAACTAATTACCTAATTAGGAAAAATGCAGAAATTGGTTTCGCTTGCTCAAAACGATGGCAAACGACATTACCTTGGTTCTGTCCAGCTACGTGGCACTTGTACATATTTAAAGATTGCACAAATCACACAGGCCACCTGGTACTTACAAGGGATATATAGAAGTGGCTAAATTGTGTGAGCCAGCCATGTGTAGCGAACCATAAGAAACAGCCATGTTTCTTTGACTTAAGGGCACGATGAGATTTATATGCTCGACACCTTGTATCAGTGTGTTCTAGGCCTGTTCGTAGTTTAGCTGCTACATAAACAATATTTCTCCACATGTCAACTCATATGCATCTTTCAATTATATTGCCTCGTGTTTCCAAAATAAACCATCCTCGCACTTGCTTCATTATGTCTTCATCTGTTGCTGTGCTAAAATTTAACATGCAACTGCACAAATTTTCATCTAGTTTACATATTTCCTCGTTGTTTGATGGCTTTATTTGTGAACAAATTTCTTGAAATCTTGTTGCACACAGCAGTACACCGCAGTGCTGTGTAGAGTGGGAAGTTTTTTTCAGATTGAAATTAATACACCTTGCCTGGGCAATGTAAGGCTTTCTACATAACACGGCCCTGCAATAATGTTTTATATTGCATTCCCGCATCATGCAAAAGTTGTTTACTTACCAGATGAGAATATGTATAAGTGTTGGAAGTAACAGAACTGGAAGAAGCCAGCAGATAATGAGGCCAAGAAAAGCATATAGGAACATGTTTTAAGTTTTTTATGTGAAGTATAGAAATGATAAATTCAAGGGAAATGAAAGTGGATGAAGACATCTACCTGTGGGTGGGAACGGACCCTTAACGTTCACATTACGCATGTGATATACTAACCACTTTGGTACTACGGCCACGTTTGCGCGTCGGCAATCTGAGGGGCCGTTGTGGACGGTTGAATGTTGCCTTGATAGAACAGTGGTTAGTGCATCGCATGCCTAATGCAAAGGTTGTAGGTTCGTTCTCCACCCATGGCTGGTTGTTTTTTTTTTACCATTTTCATTTCCCTTTATCATTTTTACGTTTCAATATAAAATTACAAATAGTTTCTAAGTAGCTTCCATGGCATCTTCCAGCTGTGATTAAGAAACATTATCACCCTCAGTTCCTTTTTTTCTCATTTCGAAGAACAGGAGCTTCATTTTAAAAATAAGGAATTCACCTTGTACAGCATCTCAATGTGGTATCAAGTAATCTTATCGCAGCATGTGTATTACTAAGTGAAGTTTTTGTTGTGATGATCTAGCATGAGACCTAATTAGTAGCCTTCGTGTACAGAGATATGACTAGTCTAATAAGTAAGAGGATTTTAAGCACTTCTAACATGGTCTGATCATGTGTAGAAAAAGCTAATCTAACATGATTTCAGGCAGAACTGTTGCCCCTAAAAAATATTTGGATCATCTGCGTTGGCACTGTTTTTAGAGAGCACCAATACTACTTTGATAGAAGTAGCCTCGTGGAACATGAAGCATCGCTTCTTGCTGAGTCCAGGAAATATTATCTGCATATCTGAGGTACATGTGTCATATGCTTGAATGCTGTTTAAAGACTGCTAATAAGAAAATTACTTTACTAGCATTCCAGAGGTTGCTGTGGTCGCTTCAGCAGTCTATGCTACTCGATCATAACCAATTTACCAGAGTGAACTTTCATCACAATTGGCTTTGCAATGTTTGTGCAAAATAGCACAATTGCCTATTAGACATGTGACTGCACTAAAACTTGGAATTAATGACCAGTAAGATTTATGGGACAGCAAAAGTTAGCTTATTACTCCAGATTAAAAATCCAGGCTTTTCGTTTATTTCTGCCATAGAGTTTCTTACAGCAATTACTAGAGGGAACTCTGGCGCTGCAGTCGTTGTACCACCATGGAAATGATAGGAAGTACATGGATTTGTCTGATCTTCGTGCTTGTGAATTCAGACGTTCTTGTGGCTTTGTATATTATACGCTATATAATTCTTGTAAATTTCAGCGCAGTCTATCTCTTCGAAGTGCAGAAGATGCCGCCAACACGCATAATTGCTATTAATTGCAGCTATTGAGCTTGTCCAGGTGGCCAAATCCAAACACACCAAGCGTCTCAAGGCACTGGTCTGCCCGTAATAAATTCATAAGGGCGTTGTACTCGCTTGTTGTTGCATGCAGCCGTGGCCTAATGGTTTCAATATCAGACTTCTGTTCTAGAGTACCTGTGTTCAAATCCTGTCGTCGGACGATTTTAATGACGTTCATTTAATTATTTATTACGCAGTATATTGTTGAAAATGACTAGTTTACAAAGTCACAAAGCCATTTGAAGCCAAACAGACGAAGCTTAGGCCAGTCCATGTACTTCCCATAATTCCCATGCTGGTACAACCGTTCTTGTTTCAGCTCCTGTAGACACTAGCGCCAGAGTTCCCTCTAGTAATTATTGTATGAAAATCTATGATTTCTGTACCTCGCTTGCGCAGAAGCGGCACTACACCTGCTGCGTAATCATGCACTACCTTTCGTCCAAGTGCGGGGATTGCTGTGAAGTCGCCCTGTACAAAGCCTGCACTAAGTAAAACGAATGAAAACGTGCAGTTGGTGCCATGTTGAACTGGTGGAACGAGTAGTGAAATGGAGCACCTCCTGAACTAGTTCGGAATGTGCAGGTGAATCGAGTGGAGATTATATAGTAACAGAATAGAAGTTGAGTGATTCTGCATTACATTCACGAAATACACTTCATGGTACCTTTCCATTTATTTCTTTAGGTATTAAGAATCCCTTTTGCATTGTTGGACAAAACTACAAAATGCCAACATATTTTCCAGCATTTACTGGTAGCAAACATGCCGAACTTGTTCTAGTTTCGGGATTGCGGCGTTACGCGTTAACCCCAAGTTAATTCCACAAAAAATGTACCAAATTTCCAAATTTTTTAAGTCCTAATTTTTTCGGTGTCATGATCATTCTAATAATGTATTAGTTCGTTGGTCTCTGGTTTTAGATAAAAAAATAAAAGCTGCTCTTGAGGGCAGCTTGCTTTGAATGCAGACTGTAACTCATTTTTGGCAGTCAGAGCAGCATAACATCGCGCAGAAAGAGCGCGACTCGTCATTGGCGATATTGTTACTACCTCCAGTCACTAGTACAGCTCGGGATCAAGGGTTGAAGGTTGCGACTTCGTCGCTGTCCAATTTTAATTCTGCAGCTGTTACACTTGGGTCTAGCGTGTGTATATACGTGTGCATGCATTAAAATGACTTCATGCTAGAGCAAACGACTGTAGTGCTGAGAGGCATCAGTCATCTTGATATATTTGCCTTGTAAAGATGCGCTAAGTTTATCTTTTGCAGTATAGCCTTGGCGCTCTTTGACCAAAGATGCCGTTGTGCTATTAAAACCTATCAATTAATTATATTTTTTCGGGATCGGTGCGCCAGTTTTAATTTGTTTTTCTCGACCCGTGCGCTTCCCACTCACAGGACTGCATGTCATCTGAGGTGTTCCTTTTTCAATCAAGAATGTTGAGGTTGTCTTTGTGAAGCCCGATGTCTTGCCTCAAACGAGCTTGTACAAACTGACCAAGCTGATAATTCTACCTGCTTATATATGAAATATGTTGCGGTTATGAACCCTCATAATGATCGACACATAGTAGAAAAATTTTATGTTTTAAAACAATTTCATGAAATTTTTCGTTTATCGCGTTCGTGTTGTCCACTTCTCTACTTTTTTGTCTTGTCTGCACGCCTCACCTCTTTCTTTCTCCTTTTAAATATCGTCTAAACTTAACCATGCTTTTTTACTTCAATGCAGGGAGAAAGAGTTCCGGTAACACCATGCATTCAGTATGGTGGCCCAGATGTTGTGTATGCAAGCAACCTCTTTCATGTGGACCAAGAATTAACTACTCTTGACTGTCTCGCAGACTTCCATGCGAAGCCCTCAATATTCTCGTCTCAGTGGAATGGCTGCTGGTCTCTCAGCTTGTCCATCACAAAGACTGCCAGTTGTAAAGCTTCTGAAGCCCTTTAAGAGAGCTTAACGATTTTTTATTTACTTTCATGGTTATCCGTAGAACCTGCACATTTCTGATGTTTCTAACATTTTTTACCTGGCACAAAGTGGTGCAATAACTTTTATACCGGTGTAATGTATTTAGGTGATGCTCACTCTAATACCTATCTGGTTTTGTTAGTGTTCAAAAGATTTGAATATCTGATGAGGTAATAGCATTTGAATTTGTCACCGTGGCTCGTTTCAGTGAGCTGCTTGGAAATAAGACGCAAAACTTACCACACGCCAGTTCTAGCATTTTTGTTTTCATGACTGCAGTATATACGTTTCAAAAGATTGAAAGTGGGGAAAAAAGCCTCAAGAACATAATCATCCTATGATTGTCATGCCCTTACAGCTCTGCAACGACTAATGCCTCATACATATTGGGAGCACATTGGTCGCAATGCCTAAAGGTATATTTGATAAGAGAATAGCTTGCACCCAGATTTGCCACACAGTTCATGGCTGATGGCTTTTTTTGTCGTCTTCATGTTACTACTATGTATTCAATATTTATTCAGATCTAAAGGACACTATGGGCACTGAAGTACCAAATGGCACTTGCATTTCAGGGGGCAAAGTGTCCAGCTTGCCTTTCACAAAACGTGTTCTAGGGGCTACCTTGCTTCTATAGGTGAATGGACACCATATGTTCTGTGTAAAATGTAATCGGCACACTTGTCTCGAGTGCTTTAAAGATGTGCTACAGGCTGTACTGGCACTGTCTGCTGATAATGCATGGTTCTAGAAAGCTTGCAGCTGCTCATCTGTCACCACACTGAAGGAACTGTCCTAATTTATATTATCTGTGCGGTTGAAGCTTTAGGAGCTGCAATGAACAGTTGTGACTGTGGCAGTGCTGTCGAACTAATCTTATTTTGTTGTAGCGCAAGCTGAACAAGGAAAACAGAAAGGCACATCTGACACACACAGCACTAACTTTCAACAACAGATTTATTTCCCGTTCACGTCGCTATATATACACCATCGAAACGTCATACAGCTTGTGTAAAATTTCGGTAAATATGAACAAGAAATAAACTGCGAACCACACGTAAGCAGTCATTTGACTCGCACATTCAGAGACGTGCACGTTCAGCGAGAACAAAGATAATTGAGCTCTTTTGAGGATTACGAAATGGAAGGTTCACTGACCCATGCGTTGCCGAGTGTTGATATGTGTCTAGCTTCTATTATCAAGCGCGTCATCATCTCACACCTGCTTCTACTCATTATGACTGTGTCCTTAAAGACTGTGTCTTTTTATCGTTTTTATGACTGTGTCTTGCATTTGCATCTCTGGCAATGGATGACAAGAAAGCCGTCAGCGGCCAAGGTTATTACTTCGTTATTGTGTATTTATGCATCTGCCTCTTTGACCAATGTAGGATCGTTCACACCCGAAGGGAATGCGGTATACCACACCCGTGATGCAATCAATCAATTTGTTTTTATGTTTTTCTTTCGCATGCGGTACGTGCAATTCTTTCTGGCATTGTGCTTCTACGCAGGCTGACCAACTTATTAGGTACCGAAAATCCAATATTGATGCCGCTCCTTATGGCAATCTTCTTTAGTCTATGGGAGAACCCGTGTATGTAGGGGATGTCAAAAACCTTTATTTTATTCATGTCAGTGCTTGAACCATGCATCTGCTCCAAAGTGCTTTGCTGTGCTTTCTTAAGCAGTCCTTCTGCAACCGACACAAGCACGTGGCTCGGGTAACCAGCGCAGCTTAAACGCGAGGCTTACCTTCCGAAACTATCGTGCATTAGCTGTTGGCATGATTTCTTCAGTCCTTTGCTGAAACACATATTCGCGATTCCCCTCTTCACAAGCTTTGTATGCGCGGAATGAAATGGTTAATGTTGTTTACTTGCCCTAGGCAAGTATTAGATACGTAAGGCAAGTAAACCACTTTTAACATTTCATTCCGCGCATAAAAAGCTTGTGTAGAGGGGAATCGCGATGATGTGTTTCAGCGAAGCACTGAAAATATCATGACAACACGTAATGCATGAAAGCTTCGGATGCCAATCCTCGTGGTTAAGCTGCGCTAGTTACCCGAGCCACGTGCTTGTGTCAGTCGCAAAAGGACTGCTCGAGAAGGCACAGCAAAGCACTTTGGTTCAAGCACTGACATGAACAAAAGAAATGTTGTTGTCATCCCTCACATACGCGGGTTCTCCCATACATTAAAAAAGATTGCTGGGAGGAGCGGCATCAACATTGTATTTTTCGTGCCTAATACATTGGTCAGCCTGTGTAGAAGCACAAGGCCAGAAAGAATCGCACGTACCGCATGCGAAAAAAAAAACATAAAAACAAATTCATTCTTTGCATCGCGCGTGTGGTATACTGCATTCCTCTCGGGTGTGGACGATCCTACATTCGTCAAGCAGGCAGATGCATAAATGACAGGCTACAAGAACACAATAACAAAGTCAACAACTTGGCCGCTGACGGCTTTCTTGCTATCCATTGCCAGATATGCAAATGCAAACCCAGATTTAAAGAAGCAGTCCTAATGAGCAGAAGCAGGTGTGACATGATGACGCACTTGATAATAGAAGCTAGACACATATCAACATTCGGTGATGCATGGGTCAGTGAACATTCCATTTCCTTAGCCTCAAAAAAGCTCAATTATCTTAGTTCGTGCTGAACTTGTACATGTCCGTGAATGTGCGAATGAAATAACTGCTTACGTGCGGTTCGCAGCTTATTTTTTGTTCATATTTACCGAAATTTTACACGTGCTGTATGATGTTTCGAGGGTGTATATAAGCGACGAGAATGGGAAGTAAATCTGTTGTTGAAAGTTAGCACTGTGTGTGTCAGATGTGCCTTTTTGGGTCCTTGTTCAGCTTGCACTCGAACAAAATAAGATATGCCGTACCAACAAGCCCCAATAGCTATCCTCATTGCCAAACTAAAGCACAAATTACACACCGCTACTCACACAGTGTACTCAGGAAAGTTTTGCTACGTGGTGTCTGTGTTTTTTGCCTGACCTTATGGCACCTTTACGAGCAGTCGCAGGTGATCGCAGCTGCTGAGGCTTTATCAACTGGCAAGTTGAAAAAAGAATGCTGTGCCACCAGTGTGGCTGCACGCTCCGAGGTGCAAGCTACCTTGAACCAGCTGTTCGGTAGACGGTACCTGTGCAGCCAAAACATGGTGTTTGAGCCCTATAAGCAACTCCGTTCACAACTGCGCACAAGTGTGCTGTAACAACAGAAAGTTGAGAACAAGCAGCATTTTTACAGGTGTTTCTTCAAAACATTAGTGCAAGTCATTCTTTCACCAAGGCTGGTAATCATGCATAGGTAATGAGAACAGGGCATTTGTTACACACAAGCGGTCATGTGTCTAAATTTTAATTAGATCAGTAATCTATGAGATGGAATTATAAAAAGTATACCTTTTGTTCCTCAGTGGTCTCTTGGAGAGACATGACCCTTTCCGGCAGTTTAGTTTTGATTTGTTATTTCTAGATTTGGGGTGTGCATATTAGAACTATAACAGTCAGTGCTAGTCCTGCCCAGTTTTTATGCTATCTTTCTGATATTTGGAATATTTTGCAGTTCAGCTGAGCGAAGTATATGTATTTACTATTTAGTTTTCATGTTCAACTTTTGTGCAGTGCTCACTAGTTATTACTAGCCATGTTTTGTTCACATAGACACACTCAAGCTTGTTCCTATGTGGCCGGTTATTTTCTTACTTTATGATAAGATGCAGCGCTTTTCGAATGAAAACGTCATAGTTTCTAGTGAGGTTATTTAAAAAAAACTTTTCTGCTTAAAATTTAATTGAACAAGTCTTTTTATTCGGTGCTTATGTCTTTGTATTGGTATGGTTTTACTCCTTATCTTGTTTCTTACTTTTAAAATGTGCGAAGTTTTTTATGTAATCATTTCTCTTTAATGAAATAATAAATACTTTTCTTCTGACATTTCGTCACAAATTTTACAATGATTTTGTTCAATTAAGTAACCTTAGACTAGCTGATTGTTGTTTTGATAGCTTAACTTACAATGCCTGTGGGATATTCAGGGCAAGAACAGGGTGAAAAATGAACTAAATTATTGGGCATAAGCAGGTCGCTGGCAGTAAATGGACAATACATAAATTTCAGGAAATAGTGTATGCTTATATCTTAAACAGCATGCACAGCTACACATGCAGTTTTGTTTGTATATGCCGAAACATTATTCTAAGTAGAAGCGCTTTGTTGCACTCTGTTCTTTGGCTTTCAGTGCTACCTTTAGGTCATTATATATGTGAAGGTACTAGTAGAAGCATCCCGGGGTGATAAATGACAACTTTAATGAATAGAGGTATAAAAGATGTGCTTAAAACGGCAAAAGCACTGCTTGACAGGAAGACGTGTGCATCTGTAATACTGAACTGGTTACCGTCGCCAATCAATGCATTGCTTGCACGCTATTGTATTCAATGTGAGCTACAACCAGCTGTGGTGGCTTTCCCTCCTGGTCAAGCCGGTGTTGCTGCGAAAATGTTTGACCAAGTCGAGGTTTTTAATTATTTCAGAAATGCACTGAACATCATGCTTTTGGTTGTGTGCTGTTTCCATAGGGTGATAAGTACTGGTGCACCAAGACGCGGGAGATCCTGTGTCCTTAGTGCAGCGCGCTCTGTTATTGCGCTCTGCATCCTGCCGGCAGTGTACTATCACTGCAGAGGAAGATGACGAAAAGCATAGAGTGTATGGATTGCTGCGATCGTGAAACTTAAATTTTTTGCCTGAAAGGGTCACGCGTTATATATGCTACCACATGACAGACCAGAAGCGCAGTATGACGACGCCTCACACATTCTGGCTCATACTGAACAAGGTAGTACCATAGCTAAGGGTAGGCAGCATTCACAACAGCTAGTCTGTCCATTAACTACACCGTTGTAGTGAACGCTAAAATGCTTGCAGGGATAACACCCTCTTGGAAGGGTGTTGTCGATGCTACACTCATATTGAAAGGGTGGCGTTTGTGTTACACTCATATAGGGAGGGTGTTGTTTGTTTTGCGCCCATAGGCAAGGTGACGTCATATTAACACCCTTTGCTTTGAGGGGTGGTTATTTACACCCTTTTGATTGGGTTGCAGCAATACACCGAAAGAGAGTGTCGCCCATGGGACAAGTCATTTACACCCTTAAGCGTGTTAAATTTTAGAGTGTACCTAGTACAACAAAAGAGCAAGCCGATGTCTTTAGGCCATAGCTGCAACACGCGGCAATATGGTAACGAAAATGTCCATCCAATGGGCCCGCGGTAACCACTGTGCAAGGGGTTACATTTTATCAGACGGCTTTACACAAAGTCGTTCTTCACAAAAAATGATCTTAAATTTTTGTTCAAGTGGCGTGAAACGCCAGGCATGTAACATATGCGTATTCACTAGCGTCTGTTCGGTCTGTCCAGTCTTTCTTGCGTGTTTCATGAGTTTCATGCCGCTTAGTAAAGAATGCGTGAAGCAAGACATAATTGTAAAATTTTATGTCCCTAATGGCATCTGGTGGCTTCGGTACGATAAGCGCGGATGCCCTCAAAAAGAGCATGCATTCAAATGAGCGACAGGCTGTGCGTCGCCGGCACTAGCGCTTCCTGAGGATTGTAGCAACAATCGGAGGGCATGGTTGGGCGAGATGCAGGCGACAAATCTTCTAAGAGGTTTGAGCTAGGCTGAAACTTTTGCACTACCCACCGCCGTAGCCCAGTGTTTAGGCTGCTGAGTTAGCCGTTGCCGATTTGATCCCGACTGCGTCGGCCGCGTTTCGATGGGGGCGATATACGTAAACGCTCGTGTGTTCAGATTTAGTCGCGCGTTAAAGAACCTCCCGTGGTTGATATTAATCTGGAATACCCTACAGCAGTGTACCTGATAACCACAACGTAGTTTTATCCCGTGAAACCCGATAATTTATTTACACTTTCCCCCCATATTACATAATTCAATATGTACTTAAGAAATCTATCTGAAGCTGAACTCGAATTTATTCTCTCCAGGTTTTTCATTCATCATAATCGAATACCCAGCCAGGATAATGTACCGATTCTATTGCAGTGTCATTTCTACTAGCATTTTGTCAGCGGTCTCACCGGCACTCTGCCCACGTTATCATCGGGCTCGGCCTACCATGAACCGGGATTGAATCGAGCGATAGAATTGAACGAAATGAATAATTATGCTGTACGGGCCTAGAGTGCAATGTAACTCTGATGCATCCAATTTACTTGACCTATACGTCAACGGAACATCGACGGAAAGCATTCTCTTATTGAGGCTTACGGACGCAAGCACGAGCTTGACTCTGTCTAGATAGTACTCGCAAAAAGTCTGACTGTACATGTATGTACAATTGGGGCACGAAGTAGCGGCACTATTTTTCAACACTTTTACCATGGTAGCAATATATTTATATAATGTTATAAGGATTTTACTGAGGAATCACTAAGAAAACATTGCTGAAGCAGCCACTCTACATCTTTAAGCGTAATAACAATGTGCTATATACACGGGAGTACCGGCCCAAGCCATGCCTGGTGTCAAACTGGAAGGGATATCACGGAATCGAACAAGTTGTCTGTAGGGAAAGTTTCGTATCATAATGAAGGACTGTTTACATTGTTGTTACCAGTCCTCCGATGTAACACCATGCTTCAATACGAGGCCCCTCTTGAATGAAGAAAAGAAAAGGAAAATATAAAACCTTTGGAATTCATGGTTGTTTTTTTGATACCGCAAGGCCTCGCAGATGTTGCTTTCGTGGGATTTGTTCATAATTTTTAATCTAACACCGAGGTCAGAAGTATCGGCAAAATTTCGATAGATTTTTACCAGCTAGGCATTCTTTTCCTTGCGAAATGACGCCGACAAGGTCAAGTAAACAGGGCATAAATTTTGCGAGTGTCATTCCCCTGGCGTGATGACAGCCATGAATTGTCGTTCATGACGGAAACTGAATCTCCTTGTCATCATAGCTGCCATCTAAGAAAGGGATTCCACACCTGCAAAGCTAGAATTTTATAACGCCAGGAAGTTCAGCTTACTGATAGCGATTGCGAATTGTTGCACGGAAGGAGTACAGAACACGGTCAGAATGAGAACGACTAGGTTTTTGTCGATGTTTTTATCGTCCATGTTGTTATGGCGTATCTACGCGTGGGGCCTTTATACACCGCGAGTACCTACGAAGTCATTTGGAAGAGCTAAAGTAAGAATATTGCGATTGCGGGATGGTGCTGAGCCTGATGCTGCCCCGTATTAAAGCCACACGAAAAGAGATTCGCTATGGCAGTCCTGCCGTAGTCATCATTCCAGGCTACATCACTAAAGTGGCCTCTCTTATAGACTCATATGACGAGACTACACATGCTGAAGCAACACCGTGTCGGCTTACGTTACCTTTTCCTGATTGCCCTCTAACGGCAGCGCAAGCGACCGCGCGGTTTTCATTCATTACCGTACCTCCTCGAAGCGCCGTTCTTTCCTTTACTTCTACTGCGGCCTTTCCGCGTATGGCGCGCTGCGAAAGTGCATTACTGGCACGCTGACATCGATCTAACGCGCTAACACGACGACAGGTGCGCGCGTTTTGTTTCGCATTCGTTGTCAGTAATCCCTATACACAACACGGCCATTCGGAACTCCGGAATACGGCAGGGTATTTCCAGATAAGCACCGCTGTTTGCAATGGGGTGACCGCAATCGCTGACGTGAGCATGGCAACATAGCATTGGAACTTATGCTATTAACGCGATAGCGTTAAGGGCTGCCTGGCGCAGAAAATCGGCTGTCGGCGTCTAGCGGCGGCGTCCCCATGAGCGAGAATTCTGGTATATATTTAGGTATATCTATATTCCACGCCTTGCTATATCATATGCGGTATATGCTGGTTATATTGCCACACCATTCTATCACTAAAACTGCCCATATCTAGTCTTACGTTCTCAACAAAGTTATTCTTCGGAATTTTGAGAATGACAGCCCACAAACAAATGCCATGAAACAAAACACCGACAGCACACGCCTTTAGTGTTAAATCTTTTCGGACTTTATTAACAGTGCGAAACAATAGCAGAAACTTGAAAATGGTGTAATTCTCTTGGCGTCCGGGATAGGCCCACGCAAGAATCCGCTTTTCTACCAGAAAGCTCGCCTTTCTGGTAGAAAGTGAAAAATGATTTCTTCTGCATTTATCAGAATTAGCAGTAATTATCAGTAAATTACCGTTGTACAACACCAAAAACACCACTCTTACAACGATAAGATGTTTGGTAAGCCAGAGAAAACGCAAGAACGAAATACAGGTGGTGACGCCTACTTAAGCTCCCGCGCCTGGGGGCTGTGACGTCTTGGATTTTGATGGCGTCTACTAGGGCCTACTAATTCTATATAGCAGTACAGATTGATTACATTGTGTTCTAAAGGAACCAAATAATAAACGTGGCAAGTTTCGGGAACCTTTAGTCAGCCAACGCGGCCCAAATGCGACAACGTACTTTGGGATCTCTGACGTCACGATGACGTACCGGCGCTAAGGTTTCCGTGCGAAATTCAAATACTGATACTTGTTTGTACCTTAATTTTCTCATCTAACCATCAAACATTTTTTTTGAATGACTGTCTGCAGGGTTCTCAAACAATGCTTAATTAGTTTAAACTGATTTATTGTGTCGCTTTAGTGTCCCTTTAAGCTGCGCTTACTGGAAGCGTGAGAAACAGCCAGTGATCTCTGAATGCTATAGCATTCAACTCTTAAAGGCGAAGCTTAAGCGTCCTCCAAATCTTTAACTGAGCATGTATACAGATGTCTTTCTAAGATGGCGTTTTTTAGAGCACATCTCTGCGGCCAGCGTCAGCGTTGTACCCCGTAACCGAGCAAACCAGCACAGCGAAGGAAGAAAGCGAAGGCGGAAACCAGCACGTAGATGAGAGACAGTGATAGCGAAGAGAGCGCGAGAAGAAAAATGGATGAGGAGGTTGTGGGGGAAGCTTGAGAAGAAAGGCGTAGCTCCGCGCAAGACGGGATTTGCGGCAACGATGACCAGGAGATGGCGCCAGAGTTGAGCGCGTCGTCTGTACGGAAACAAAGCACCGCAGGAGCAGTGCTTTGTCTGCGGCGGCTGCTGTGAATCGCGCCCACGCGTCACCCACGCGCTGCCTCTCGCGATCTTCCGATTAGCGAGGCAGTCACGCCACACTTCGTTCTGTTTGCGACGTGCCACTCGAAACAGATCTTCCGCGCCAGCTAATATACCGCGAAATGAAAACACATGTAGTTCTCCTCTCAAACTTTGCATTACGGAGTAGCGTAATCGTCGGTGAAGTCTTTCCACCACTTCCCTTTCTCTCTCTCTCTCTCTTTCTAATGAAATCTAACATGATCGGTTTCCGGTTTCCAGCGCAACTTTCCCAGTCGTCTTATTCCTTCCTGTTCAGTTTGTGGAGATGGTAAGCGAGTCAGCTTATGGAAGGCTTTTGTTAATGGATGTTTTGTTATTTATCATCGTTTGTCGAAAACAAGGTGTTTGAGGTTGTAGCCAACATTTAGATAAAGGGACTCGTCTTTGCCATGGACGCCAACTACCCTGAAGAAGACAAGCCGCCTAGTCTGAACGTTTGGCGCCTGCCTGAGTCAATAATTCTTCAACAACCGTTGGGCACACCAAAGTATCCATCTTCTTGTGAACAACGGTCTTTAGAACTGTATTTGTGCTATTATTTTTTCCCCTTAGCAGTCAACTTATACGGCTTTGATCCCTCTATAATTGGCCTAATGCCTAGTGTTTGGCTGCAAGATCCCAGTTTGAATTATAGTTCGTGAATAATGGCTACAATTTCTTTTAGGTCAGGTGAAACTATTCCAGATTATAGTGCCCGGAGTCATCAGGAACTTTTGAAAGTAATTATGCTACGGCAGGTCTAAATGCAACGAGCTTCGTTCATTAACACCCCAGGGCAAGTACCAGGTCTTCGCGCAACATGTGTTAAAGAAACAATAGCAGCAGTGGAAAAGTAAATGGAAGAAGCAAAGAAAGCTGTTCACTTAGAAATTGTCACAGGTCAACGCTGCTCTTCCACTTCCAAGCTTCCTTCGATTAACCATTTGCTGAAGTTTTACAAGTTCACAGAAGCAGCCTACGCTAACTATACACACCATCAAATCAGCTGATAGCAGCATTACTGATAGCGAGGATGATTCCTTCCATTGCAGCCTAATTAACGACGAAGAGAACGGTGCACTGCATCTTAGAGAACACAATTCCTGTCCCACTACGTAGCATTCTGAACGCATTTCACTGTGGACATTCTAAAGCTGTTTGCATATTTCAGAAGTTAGAGAATAAACGCAACATTTTTTATTCACTTCAATGACCGTGCAGACCATCTCATCGCAAACACGTGCCCCCGAGTAGCGACGTAGCCCGCTGCGGGTGGTCGTTTCTTCTTTTGTCCAGGCAAGGATCACAGCACATGAGTTCTCCGCTCTTTCCTGCTTTCAAACCGGCGCGCCGCACGGCACGAGACCTCCTTGCCATTCCATTTCAGTTCGCAAAAGTTAGACGCTCAGAATGACAAGTTTCGGGATGAATACCTTTTAAGACGATCCGCTGTAGGAAAAAGAAACAAAATTAAGTCGCGTTGCAATACGGCTTTAATCGATTTTCATCGTAGATGTAAAATTTAGACGCGAAAATAAAACAAGTAAATAATCTGGAGTAGTCGTAGATTCTTTGTCTACAATTTTCCAGGTTACGGTTGTCCCCGATGAAACTTAAGGATTATTTGGAAGCCTCATTTCTTTAGTTCGAGTAGCGTTTGAACTAAAATTATGAAACGCTGTTTTTCAAGACACATTATAAAATCTGTTTAGCAGGCATCATGCTGTGCGCATACGTAAAAAATCTGGAGGGCGATCAAGCTTCGCGTTTAAGAGTGGAACGCGATATCATTCAAAGATCCCTGAGTGCTTCTCACGCTTCCCGCAACTGCAGCATATGTAACCGTAATGTTTACTTGGAAACGCTGGCGGCGAACGCTATGCACGAAGGCGAACTTTGTGGTTCTTCTTTTTTCTTTTTTTTTTTTTTGATGGTGTGAAAGGAACCGAGGAGGCAGCACTGCTCCCAGACCTCAAACGGCAGCTGTAAAAGGCGATCGCGTTAAAAAGGGCTTGTGTGTGTGCTTTTGCACAACAGAATCATGCTTTCTCGTATATTCAAAGTACAATCCGACGCCATCATCTTTAGGTTGTGTGTAAGTCGTAATTTACGATTTTTCTGACGCACTTTGAGAAATTCAATTAGTTCAGTAACTTTTTCGCGCTACATGAAGGGCCTGCGGGGTTGGGGATGCGTGGTTGGGTATACCTGGACAGGAATAATTATTCCCGAAACGACGGTCGACTGTGGATGCCGATACCGGATTTTCAGTGACACGGGGCCCTTAACGCTACCGCGAATAAAAGTATGACCATTAGTGCTTGGTGAGATAAAAACAGTAGAAAGTGGGTTTGCTTTGTCTTCGCGTCTATTGATTTATCCATCGGATTGCCCGTCGCTTCCGTTACGCCGACGACGAAGACAACCGGTTATTGTGCCTCTATCAGGCCTGCTCCTCATCTCAGGATCCTCGCCATCAGACAAATTACGGAAAACTAGATATAATTCCGACAATGCGATTTATCGCACTGCGGACACTCCAAACCCAGCAAGTTAGCTAACAAGGCATAGCATTTCGAACCATAAACTATAAGAAAGAAAGAGAGAAAGGAAAGAATGAAGCTGCACATGAAAGAATACATTTATCCTAGGCCTTTCCTTATTTGATTTTTGTGTCTTGGTGCTACACGCACTTTTACATCTCTCAAGTCCTTTATTTTAAGAAAGGGGGGAGGGGACTCAGTAGGGCAAATGTAAACACGATAATGAATGTCTTGTGTGTTTCTTTTGGCGCGCACTGATGTCAAGCTTCGCTTCTGGGGCGGAATTCTGAAAGTTGCGCTGTTCGTACGCAATTTCCAAGCCAGAAAGTTATTGCGCTAAAATAAGGGTGCAACCCAAGTGGCAGGGGATTTAACTCACGGCGTTGTATGAGAGCGAGTATGAACCAAAGCTCGGATTACGCGACAAGAAATGAAAGAAGCACGGTCGAGTGATAGCATGATTGCACGTCATGCATCACAGGAATTGAGGCCATGATCTTACGTCAAATTACAACACACCCCTATTCGACAGCTTCCTTTTTCGCGCGTCTGCTACAGCGCCGACGAGCGCAACCATGCTCGCCCTTTCGCCACACCACCGTCAAAAGAATGGCAATGTAAGTGTCACGTATTCTTCCCATATTTCTGCGCGACGCAGGTCATATAATGGTCACACGGTGACATTTGGCGCCAGAAGAAGCGCGAATGCAGAGCAATTTCCGGCCATGTCTACCAGGCTAACCCCGCCTATATATATCACCACCACGACCACCACCATATTACAAAGTGACTAAAGGGCTCTGTTTCGGTACTAATTACGGAAAGAAAAGAAACAAAAGCTCCATAGTATATCGATTATATGGCGCCAATAGGCGACCAGCACTCGTATGTTCATCGGTATGGCGACTGACTGCGCTGCACACGTTAGGAGGCGCGGTTCTAATCTTGCGCATAAGCTCAATATCAGCTCCCTCAGCAGCCTGTGCCGTCTGTACCGGCTGGTCGACAATGTCACCGAGCCCCAACCGACGACAAAACGCTCGCTCCCTTCGCATAGGATCACTGCCGCAGCCCTGAAAAAGCAATGCAGAAAGAGTCAGTAGCCATATATATATATATATATGTATATATATATATATATATATATATATATATATATATATATATATATATATATATATATATATATATCCACACTCCGAAATTATGAAAGAGAGAGAGAGAGAGAAAATAATGCAGAGAACGGCAGGGAGGTTAACCAGAGGTAGTGCCGGTTGGCTACCCTGCGCAGGGGGAAGGGTTAAGGGGGATAAAAACAGAAACAGAGTGGAAGGGGGAGATAGAAAGAACGGGAGACAAGCACGAACAAAGCGCGTGGGGGCGGCATTCGTAGAGTCTGTCGTGAAGCACCGTAGACCGCAAGAACCTTAATAGCGCGAGTAAGGCCTTCAACGCGGATGTTCTTTCGGAGCATTGGCCTAAAGCTTTTAGTTCGGAAAGTGGACGATTGTCCAACTGGTCCAGTACTCTGCACATCACTTGTCTCTGAGCACTGTCTCACGGGCAGACACAGATAATGTGTGCGAGAGTCTCGTCGATGTTACATGTGTCGCAAGTGGGGCTGTTGGCCATTCCTATGAGGAAAGCATAGGAGTTTGTAATGGCAACGCCTAGCCACAGACGGTAGAGCATGGTCTGTTCACGTCGTGGTAATCCAGGCGGGAGGTGCATCCATGAAAGAAAACTTCGCGAAGTAAATCGGCACAAGCAAGTTTCGCTGCCCATCATACTTTGTCATCGTATCAGCGTTCATCGCTGTTCCTTCGCTTCGCTGCAGCTGATAAGCCATGGGGATGCCTAGTACCGTCCATAGTTTGTTTTACAGGTTCAGGGCGGCCGCATTTCAACAGAAGCGAAGTGCACAAACGCGCACACTTCTCTTTTAGAACCCGGTATTAAATCATAAGCTGTTGATGTCAAAGCCTGGAACACCCAATGATGGTGCCAGTCATAAGCCAAGTGGTACCTCGTAGAAGTCGAAGCGATAAGCTTGCGAGCTGCAAGTACCGCGTACGACAGCAAAACCTGGCTGAGATGTTCACAGCAGCGTATGATACCCGCGGACTGTGTTATTTCACCACGCCCGAGGGTTAGTTCAGGATCCCGTTCACTTGTTCTCAAGCTTGATTGTTAACCTCCAACTTTCCGCACCATATAGTAGTACTTCAAGAATGGAATGATTGCACGCTTTCCTTTTCAACGACCGCGCTGAGCTACCGGTCATCATTTAGTAATTCCGGATGTATGCGCTCCGACCCACGTTTATCCTTCGGTAAATTTTCTTCTTATGGTCAGTGTTTCCTGTGAGTAATGTACCTAGAAAAATTTATTCCAGCACCCACTCTAGGGACTGACTACCAATCGTGAATTCTTGTTCGCTTGACAGGTTATTCAGCATTACCTTCGTCTTCTGCACAGTAATCTTCAACCTACTCTAACACTTTCTCGGTTGAGGTCCTCAATGAAATTTTGCAATGTGTGTCCATCGATGTTGAATAGGACTATGTCATCGGCAAGCTGAAGGTTCTTGAGATATTCACCGTTGATCGCCGCTTCTAATCCTCTACTCTCTAACAGTTGAAATGTTTCTTCTAAGCATGCAGTGAATATCATTGGAGAGGTTGTGACTCCTTGCCTGATGGCTTTCTCGATAAGTATTATCTCTCTATTCTTGTGGATAATTAAAACATGTGAAGCGGGAACTATAACCGAGGCAAAGTTCAAGCCTGGGGACTTGCGGTTGCGTGCGCTGTGGTTGAACATAAACTTGGAAGTTACACATGAATGAAAGAATTTTTAAGTTGCCAGCTGAACTCTGTGTGGACTCGTACGACAATCGCGTCGGCGTCTGTGGACTCATACGACAATTGTTCGCTCCGTTCGGGAGGTGTACTTTATTTCACAGCTTCTCTGTTGTTCGAGCAGTCCAGATTATTTTCGTGTCATTGGTGGTACGTTATTTTATTCGCCACTTGTTCTTATACGTCATCGTATTGACGCCCAGCTTCATATCATAGACAAGATTGCCGTTTGTTGGACACATAGGTTCGCTCACATCGTAGGCGACAGGATGAGCAAACAGCCTCGACCCATCGCTGAAACTTAAATTACCAGCGAACCTTCCACGACGTAACGCAACACTGTTGTGTCGGCTGTGGGTAGGAGTAGCATTCACCAACTCCTACAGCTATCGTATTAGAAAAGCAGATTCACCAATGCGCGCTAAGCGCAAGCGGGTAGAGACCATCAGTCACCTTCTGTGCCACTGTTCTCGCTTCGATAATCAACGTGAGACTCTCCAGTGTGCCTTCAATAGACTGGATGACAGGGCATTAATGGAAGCGAAGATCTTGGGAGCCTGGCCTCACAGTTCATTCGCCCAGAAAGCAGTTCGAGCCCTTTTTCACTACCTGAAGGCAACAGACTTCAGTGTCCCACTATAGACATCCTACACTTATGTTCTTTCTCTCTCTTTCACTCCACACTCCCCTTCCCACGCGTAAGGTAGCAAACTGGACTCAGTCTGGTTAACTTCCCTGCCTTTCCTTCTTCCCTTCTCTCTCTCTTTCAATACCGCAGGCGCAAATACTACGTTGCTTCGGCTTAGTGCTGAATTGAAACAATGCGTAATATAATAGAAGGCTGAATCTAACAGCACGGAAGAAGACAGTGAATTGTACAACAGCAGCAATATTTATAATTAGAAACGTTTAGGCGTTTTTTCGTTGTTTCATCTCGCATGGAGAATTATATCCTCAAAAGCGTCGGGAGAAGTAATCATCCGCGGCCCTATGAGCGAAGGAAGGCGGCTCCAAAAAGAAAAACAATAGAACTGGTCACAACGCATAAATGGGAACCTTGACGGTTGTCAGAGATGGACACCACACTTGTACATGCCTTCCACCTATTACAGTGGCATGACCGTATGAAAAGTCAGGCTGTTGCGTGCATAGCGAAACATATCCTATCAGACATTAAGCAGAAGTTTACAGCACAGCATTAATGTTACTAAAACACTAGAACAGTAAAACTTCTCAATGTACCTTGAGATCACAAATCATAGTGCAGCACAAATGAACAAGCACGCGCCATCGCCGTCTATCAGTTGTGGCATCTCGCCAATCGGCCGCAATAACTCGTTCTAGCGGTTACCCGGTCAGCTGGAGCCGCGCTGATAGACATAATTACGTTCGTAAGACTGCTACCCACCTATCTCAGAAATTTATTCTTACTGCAAAGGCTGTTTAAGGTTTGTGAATAGACTTATGTTTTCTATTGGCCCGAGTACTAAACTTCGCACCTGCGCTATCTTACATGTTCGAATTTCTTTGACTACAGCTCTAGTCTTTGCAGCAGTGGGCATCGCAAGCTATCTTGGTAAATAAGCTCCTTTTTTTCCGCAAGATTTTCTGACGCCAAAATTTTCTAGTAAGTTTTCTCAGTGGATTCCGCACCTGGTTCGGGCCGTGAATGATGTCTAAGAGCATTAGGAATCCTTGAATTCTACTGCAAAGTGGTTGATGTGCTGCCGTGCCTGTACGCCTTCGTAAACTCGAAATCAAATAACCAAGATTGAGGATCTTGCGACCGCTCCAAAAGAAGAAAGCTGTCAGATTCGTAGCACCGCATGAGTGAAAAATTATATGCGAGGCGCTGCAGCGTTCCTGTTTACGGCCAGAGGTTTTTCAGGTTGGGCTCTGTGACAGAGATTACTTCTTCTGGAGCAAATCTGGTTTTCCTATTTCTCAACTGCGGAAAACGGGAAATAAGGTAGTTTCGAAAAGTGATATAAATAGTGCGACTTAGATATTTTCGTTTACTTGGCAGAAAAGAGGCTATTATTGTTTGTTCCTTGCCTTCTCAGGTTTACACTTTTGCCCTTTCATACGTGTGCGCCTTCGGGTTTCGTCAAGCTCTCTCTTACATTCGCCAAGCTAGAAGACCACGCAAGCCACATATAAAAGGCAAGGTACATTTGCTCTGTGTATATACTATTTTTTTGCAGTTCATATCTCTCAACGTGATTCTCGAATGCCTGTTCATACTCCGTTGGGGCGTTCGCGTTATCCGTTGGTTACAACGACTGCACACGTTTTGTGCGGCTGTGAATTATGTCAGTAGACTACCAAGAAGTCGCAAATATGATCTCATCATGTCTTGCTGGCCCTCTAATGATTCTGGTGAGTTATCTCGACGGAAAATTTGAGTTTGTAAGGAAAAGAAAAATAACGGTCGCACAGGATTCCCACTAAACTATCCTTGCTCCCCCTCAAACGCTTTTACAAATGAGATAGGCGTCTCCACCCTTTGGGTAAAACGCGCTGTTCTCTCGGCATGACACAATTCTTTTTTATGTAAATAATCATTAAAAAAGCAAGAAGAGTTCCGTCGACGGAAATTGCAAAATTTGTTTTCCTGCCAAGATTTATGTTCCTCTCGGAGTAAAATAACAGAAACACTCATATTACACGGCATTGATTTGTGCTGGACATATTAACCTAACTCCTAACATTGCGTCTGCTCCCATGACAAGTCACCGACCCTGCTTAATTAAGGAGCCCCAACTCATCAAAACTTGTTGAAGCAAATCATATCTTTGTCCTAGTAACCCGTGTCACTGCTCGCCTAGCTCTGAAACAGGGCTGTGCTAGCATTTTGAAGCTCTGATTTCAGCCAAGTGCTTTTCATTCCGCAGTTTTGTTCAAATTTGTCAGCTTCGAAGAGAAGTACATATTGAAGGAAGACGTTATTATTGACTTCAACTAGACCAACTCGTGAAGTGCATCAGCGATAGAATAAACGAACAAAGGAAGGAAGGAGAGAAAGAAAGCAAGAAAGAACTAAAGAAAGAGTGAGTGAATAATTTATTTATTTATTTATTTATTTATTTATTTATTTATTTATTTATTTATTCAATGAATGAATGAATCTCTATGGTGGACTGATGGCATACTAACATTGAATGTTTAAATAGACGAGGCTATGCTGTGTACAAAGCGTTATATCACGGGAAACAAGTTAGAGGACTGCTCGTCTACTGCTCCTATAGAGCTCGCTTCGCGACTATGGCCGCTTACATTCCTGCTGCATGCCTTATCTCTGGTTACGGGCTGACTATATATATGTATTCTTGACATACTGATTATACAGCTATGCTACTTGAGTTCCCATGCAACTCATTAATTTTTCAAAACATTTTTGAAATCAGTTGTTTCCCTCAACGAGCCTCTACAGGTTTTCTGCGCCACAACGCGAACATTCTACTTGAAACTCCTGCTGTCTAGCTCTTCCTCGTGTAAGCGAGATGAAGACGAAGCAATGTGTGGTGGAACTCGCTACTTAATTTTCTTGCGGACTTAAGGACCAGTGATAACTAGCTGGGATTTGAATATCGCAGGTCAAATCTTGTTTTAGAAGACTATGGTGAGATGGTGCCGGGAATATGTGACTATTTTATTTAAGGTAGAAGCCGTGGCCTTGATGATAAAGTTCCTTTTTACATCCTTTAGCGGAACGGAAATTAATCAAAAACGAGTAGAATTCACTGATTCGTTCGGCTATAAACTCACAGCACGCCAAATATTCTCATGTACAACTGATTCGCGATACACACAGTGCCATCCTCGTCTGTTACATAATTAGCTGTTGTGGCCTCCGAAGTATGTGGTGGAATGTACAAATCTCAGAGCCTGCGTAGGGCACGGAAAGAGAGAAAATATTTAATGTGACAAAAGCAGAGTGGTCACCCGCAGCAGCTATGTTACTGGCCTGCTACAGAAATGTAGGGGAGAAGGATATAGAAAATTAGAAAAACAGATTGGTGATGACATCGGGAGAGCGATAAATATACAGCAAGAGGTACGGAAGTTAATATGAAGGTAAATGTCGTCTTTGCTATCCAACACTGGGGAAGGGAGTGTGCAGTGCGATGTACACACATGTCATGTGCACAGCGCGTTGCAGTGTTTACGCACCTGTTATGCATTGGTATAGCTGGAGTCCAGAGGTGAGGATAAAAAATTTGGGGATCTAAGCACTACACAAATTACCTGGCGGTAACTACGCAAATTCTATGATTCAGTATGATAGACTCCGCAAAATCAGCAGAGAACTGTCAGCGTAGGTCCTTAGGCCAAGAAAAGAAAATTTGAAGGTAGAAAGAGCAAACCAAATAAGCTGAAGCATACAAGTGGTGACAAAGCTGGGCGATGTAGCGGCATCGATCTCAAGAATTTCAGACGCAAAGTACAGAACACGAACGAAAACAATTAAGATGTTCGCTAAGGAAGACTTTCGTTAATGAGCGGTCGAGATCTCTATGGCTACTGGATGTGCTCTCCTCAGCCGCTAGGTGTCTTTTCCTTACACCCTATAATCATGCAATCATTGTACCTTTTATTTATCGGTTTCTTATTCTTTAATGATGGAGTCACATTTCGCCGTTCTTCTACTTTGATATAGCTTTTGGTGCCACTTCCTCGAAAAGGAAAAGTATGAAAGATTGCAGCACACTTCTGGATGCTGCTAAGTAAAAGTTTAAAGGGTACCACCAAATATATATATATATATATATATATATATATATATATATATATATATATATATATATATATATATATATATATATATATGTATATGTTCTTGATTGCACCTACTGAAAGTTCTTTTGAGAACAACAAGAAGTAGATGTTAAAAGGCTTCTTTAAAAAAAACGATCTAAATAACTGCGAATGAAAGAAATATTTCAAGCCCGAAGAGACCTTTAGCGAATTCGTCTACACTCTACCAAATAATAAAAATGCATGCAAGCAAAGCAGCTTTCCCTTTCCAACAAAGCAATGATGCAGCTCTGCGTCTCTTGGAGATCATGGAAAGTGTATGTAACAAACTGCGGAGCCGGTTGAAAAACAAATCAAAATTCATTAAGAGTCGTTCAAGATAAATGGCTTCCGTTAGACGATGTAGCGTTTCTGTGCTCATTTATTGTTTCCAGACAGGTTCTTATTTCTTCTGCATTTATCCTCAAATTGCATTGAAGTACCACATCGCCTTCGAGTGCCATGGCGGTGCGACTACTTGTGTTATTTGTTTCGTCGCGATAAACTGCCATGAACGTCTCGCTTCTGCACCTGCCGGCCGCG